>NC_053153.1:67388055-67681373 GCF_016808335.1 Panicum virgatum
CCGGGTGGAAACTAAACATGGCCAAACCGCTTGGCCGAGTCGCTGCTGACCCCCGCGTCCCCATCCCATCGCCAACCATCGGTGTGCCGTGCGCCGGACAGTTACCGCCTCTGCCCCGCCGGGCCCACTCCATTCTGCCCTGCCCTCCATTTATAACCTCTCCTCTCCCCTCCCCGCCTCTCTCTCCAGCACTCCTTCCCCTTCCCACCACCTCCAGGCCGCCACTTCACTGAAACCAGGTCAACCCGGCGCGAGGAGCACGCTGCACGCGCCACGCAGCGTCCGCAGGCGCAGACGCCATGGACGACGACGTCGACAGCTCCTGCTCCACCCCGTTCGCCAGCGCGCCGTCCAGCCCAGGGCGTTCCCCTGCCTTCGGCGGCGGCGGATACTTCTTCAGCGCGCCGGCCAGCCCCATCCACCACCTCCTCTTCTCGACGTCGTCCTCGGCCTCCGCGGCCGCCGGCGCGGGCGGGCGCGGGTGCGCGGGCGACGCGGAGTTCGAGTTCGGCGGGCCCGGCGGGCCCATGATCTCCGCCGACGAGCTGTTCCACAACGGCCAGATCCGGCCGCTCACCCTGCCCCCGCTCCCGGATCTCGACCCCGGCAGCGACGAAGACGAGGACGGCGGCGGGCGCGCCCCGGCGCGGGGCCGCGACCTCACGCCGCGGAGCGCGTCCGTGCACCGCCGCGCGCGGTCCATGTCCCCGCTCCGCGGCGCGTCCCCGCGGCTCAAGCTGATCAATGGGCTCGTCCCCGCGCCGGATCTCGGGCCCGCCCCAGGCGGCGAGGCGCGGGGGGAGGCTGCGCCGCCGGTCACCGCCTCGTCGCGCTCCTCCTCGTCGTCCTCCACATCCTCCTCCTCGTCGGCCGCGTCGTCGGCGCGCGGGTCCCGGCGGTGGGTGGTCATCAAGGACATGCTCCTCCACCGCAGCAGGAGCGAGCCCGGCAGCAGCAGCGCCCACGCCCACGACGCCCCCGCTGGCGCGTCGGCCGGTGCCAGCAAGCCCGAGCGAGCGTGGGCGTTCTCGCCCTCCTGGGCGGCCCGGGAAAAGCTCGCCGCCAGGCTCCGCCCCTCTCGCCCGCCGCCCGCGACAGAGGCGGCTGGCGGCGAGGAGGCCCGCCCGCGGGGCCAGGGCAGGGGGCGCAGGCGGCGATCCACGACGGTGGCGGCGGCACACGAGCGGCTGTACGCGGCGCCGAACCGGGCGCAGGCGGAGGAGATGCGGCGGCGCACGTTCCTCCCGTACCGGCAGGGCCTCCTGGGCTGCCTGGGCTTCAGCTCCCGCGGGTACGGCGCGCTCCACGGGCTCACCAAAACCCTCAACCCCGTCTTCTCCCGGTGAAATGGTTGCCGTCAGAAAGCAAGACTGCCCGAGAAGGCCTAGGCGAAATGAAAAGAAAGGGGGAATCTCCAGACCGCGAGAAAAGTTCTTGGCCGACTTGATTTGATTAGCCCCTGTTGGTCATGTACGCGAGCAGATTCATTTGCCCTCTTTCTTCTTTGTTTCTTCTGCGTGCGCTCTGTATAGGCGAGTTCTCCCTCGTTCGGAGAGGAAGGTAGTTTGCCCATGGTCACATCGAACAGGGCACGAGAGAGAAGGAGGGGGAAAGAGATTGTGGTCGAGAATTATGGCGCGAAAATAGAATAGTCGATGGCGCCTTGTGTGGGCAACGGAGTGTACCAAAGTATAAAGCGTGTACTGCCGCGACATCGTGAAAGCAACCTCACTCGCTGCCGAAAATTCGTACTACTATACGTACGTGTCACGTCTTCAGCTCGGAGTCGGAGTTGCTTTTTCTGCATGGAGCACGTACGTAGAGTGCATCCAGCTGGCACTGCTGGTGCGATACTTCCGCCGTACAGTACGCGTATTCCTATGGGGATGTATCTGTATACATGGTATGGTGCCGTGGCAGTGGGCACTGTCTACTCTTTAAGCTCGGGTACGCGCTGCGCAGGGCTTTTTACTGCTGGGCGCAGAGATTTCATTTGCTACCCCGAGCCGAGAGAGCCGAGAGGCGTACGAGGCCTGCAACCGCCTTTGCACCACCTTTACGCCGCCCCCGCTTTTCAGCTGCGGTACGAAACAGAAGAGGAGATCGGCACACGTAGGCGTACGTCCTCCTTCCTCCCTCCACAATAATCGCACCCCACCACGGCGGCACGCCCGCCCATCGGCATCCACGGGGAGATCAGGCATGGCCGGTCCAGGGTTAAATTTTCCGACCGGTCTCCCCTAACCGCCGGGGTCCGGTTCCGACTAACCGGACCGGTTAGTCCGGTTACCGGTCGGAACCGGACAAACGCAAATTTGAATTCAAATTCTCCCGTTGAAACGGTTCTAACCGGTATACCGGCCGGATAGACTGGTTTACCGACCGGTTTGACTGGTAACCGGGCAAATTTAAATTTTTTTTTCTTTTTTTGTTTAAATTCAAATGCCCGCAAAGTATACTAAATAAATATTTGTATAACATATTTTAGTCTAAATGAACCCTCCAATTCTCTTTTGTACTACTTTTACATTGTATTGGTATACTTTTTATATGCATGTTTTTTTGTTTAACTTCAAATCCCCGCAAACTATACTAAATGAACGAATTTTTGAGAAAATTTGACACCATTAAATTCGTCGCACCTTGAAGTATTTTTAGAAATTTTTAAAAAAAAATTCATTTTTTTGAATTTAAATTTAAATTTTGAATTTGGACCAGTTTGGTACCGGCCCAAACCGGAATCGGACCGGACCGGTTTGACTGGTTACCGGTCAAACCGGACCGGTTGCCACCGGTTAGGTAAACCCTGGGCCGGTCTCGTTCACTCCCGTCGCACCATGTCCTTTCGCATCCATCCATGAAGAAGGAGAAGGCGATCTGGCTGCCGTCGCCGTCGCCGTCGCCGACGCTTACCACCCATGCGCGGCGGTTATCGGCGCAGCCCCGCCGCCGGCCGGTGCGGCGAGCGGGGGCGGGGCAGGGATGGTCCGTGCGTGAATAAATGCGGAGGCAGCACATGGGCGGAGGCCGAAGGTGGGGGTTGCCTCGCGCGCGCACGTGCCGTGTCGGGGTCGTGGGCCGGGTGGCCGCGCCTCGCCCTCCGCCCGCTGCCGCCGCGCATCATTAGGGGGCGTTTCGAGATCCGGGACGCGCGTGCGGACAAAACGAGCACGGCCCCACCTGAGTCCTGCGGAGGCTCGGCACGTCGCTGACGTGTGGGGGCACGCACGCCCCCAGCAGACGTTGTTTCTCGTCTCTCTCCCAGTCGCGGCGTGTGTGTGGAGTGTGGACGTAGTAGGCTAGTAGCGGTACGGCATCGGCGAGGCACCGCACCGATCGAGATCCAAGCTCTGAGCATGATTGCAGATGTGCACACTGGGCCCGTGTTTAGTTTGTGCTAGTCTATGAGTAGCACAAACTTTGATAGTTAATTATGAATATTAAATAAAGATAGTTTTTAAAATTAACTTCACAATCCCATCCCTACGCTACTTTACGAGACGAATCTAATGAAGCCTTTGACTGCACGATTAGAGGTCGGTTACTGTAGTATCACTGTATCCAATCATCGATTAATTACTGTTATTAGATTCGTCGTGAAAAATTACACTCATTCCGAAAAAGATTTTATAAATAAACTTTATTTAGTACTTCATGCATTAAAGATTCTCTCGTTGCGCTACTCGTGTTGCGCTACTCGTGCTACTGGTAACCAAACAAAAACAGGGCCTGAGGCTAATACCGAATCATTTCCGCCTTCCTTCTACAGTACGGAACACCTTTTTAGCATCGTCAGCATTATATATTTTTTTGAATATCTCGAACTCAGGAAATAGTTTTGGACATAACACATAGAATAATGTCACTGAAATATGAAATCACCCTAGTTTTGGGAATATTGAGATACTGTGGTGCCTAATACATCTCCGTCTCAAATTATTAGTTATTTTGACTTTTCTACATATATTAATTTTACTATACATAATGCACCTAAACATGATATATATATATATATATATATATATATATATATATATATATATATATATATATATATATATATATATATTAAAAATTATGCATATAGAAAAGTCAAAGCGACTAATAATTTAGACAGAGGGAGTAATAGCAAAGTAAATGGAGTATTTACGGCTAGAATACTATGGAAAATATATAAGAAAAAAAGGAAAACTGCAAACAAAATCAGAGTCACCGTATGCATGATATATCTTACGATGACACTTGTCAGGTGCCATTGGTAGTGTGACGATGGAGGTCCTCTTGATAGTTTTGGGGGACGATGGTTGGCGAGGAGCCGAGGAGAATAGCTGTTGTGCAAAAACAAGTTGAATATATACTATGTTGGATCATCGAAGGCACTATGGCCGGGGGCTCTTACTAGCGCCTAGATCTCCATAGTCTTTCCAGTTGTCAAGAGTAATACGATGCTAATGGGAGGAAGGTTGACATATTTAACAAAAAATAATCTTGTCACGCACGTCTTTCCATCATTCTTACTTCCGTACATTAATACGTCATCTTAGAACTTGAGTTTCTGTTTGTCTTCTTATCTTTTACTCTTTTTCTTTAGGAAGTATACACACATACACGTGTCCCCTCCAACACACACAGAAGTAGTACGTAGTATCATTCATTCGACGGCCTGCATGTCAGTCTCTAGCTAGCTAACAGCAGCTCGGTTTTTGTCTGCGCTACGGCCGCGTACATTGCACCGGCCAGGCGAGTAGCAGACACCAAACCAAGCCGAAGCGCTAGTCCCCTGGAACAGCATCTTGATGAGTTCGCCGCTATTCGCGTTGCGATCGGTGGCAGCAGCTGACAAATTTTCATCATGACATCCCACAGTCCCGGCCGGTGAGCTATCCAATTCGATCGTCCGTCCGTATCATCAGATGGAAGCCCATAATTCCCACGAACAAACCTCCATTAGCATCTAGCAAGCGACGTAACGACGAGAAGCCGCTGGTACATCACACCGATCAATCATGGCCGTCCATGAAAGCACGCAAACAGCAAGCTCTTGGTCGAGCGAGAGTGGTGAGACGTCATGGGTTTAGGGGGTGTCATGTGGAGGCATGTGATCGTTGGCCGCAAGCTGACAAGCGCGTGGTGGCACTGGCACTGGCGCTGCAGCAGCAGCGGCGATCGGTCCCGGCTCTCGTACGCGCGCCCAATTATTTCGCCATCTATCGGAGGGGAAGATGCAATGCAACAGCCAACAGGCAGCAGCAGCCAGTACTTTCGTGCATCTTGGCTAGATGGATCGATCGATGGCAGAATAATTGCAGGAGGGGGGGGGGGGGGGTGCGGACACATGGACGGCGAGGAAAAAACAGCGGCAGGCAGCGAACCTTAGCCCGAGCGATCGAAGCCGATCTTTTCCCTTTCCGCACTTCAACTTTTGATCGAGTCGGTTCAGATTCAGACGCAGCTTCTGCTTTCTGGGCTAGGCAAGATTGAGAATGCACTGCGGCAAATGGACTGACAGACGCTGATCATGGCAAGTGTTCCGTGAAGCATGTCACTCATAGGTCGACGATGAGGACGTGTGACGATGATGCATCCATCTGCTGATACAACAGCTACAGATTGCCACCACTTTATGACCTGAATCTGAGGAATCTGACGCCGGGAACACCCTGACCAAGACGCTCCGATCGAGATCAGGAACCCGGAGGCCAATGCAAGCAAGCCCACACAAGCCTCAATCGCGCGATCGACCTGCCCCCGGCCGTGCCGGGCACGCAGCCACTGTTGCCCTGCATGCCGCGGGCGCGTTCGCTGCCGATGCCACAGCCGCCGCGGACACTGACGGGCCACCGAACGCCGGCGGACAAGCAACCAGCCGGACTGGATCGGCACAGGGCGCGGGCACTACGGTGTGCAGTGCCGAGCGCGAGACCTGACGGGACGGGCCAACGTGCTCGGGCGGAGCCGTCATGGTTTCGGGGATACCCCGTATCCCTGCTATCAGGGACGCCTGGTTGGCCTGCCCTTTGTGTGTTCCGTGCTGCTGGTGCTGGTGCAGTGGTGCTTCATGTTCAGGGCAGCGATTGGTGTGTGACTCTGCTGGATCCGGGGTGGTTGACTGTTTGCATGTGCTTGGTTAATGGTCACCCACGTCGACAACCACGAGCAGCGTTGTCGCCTGTGTGTGTGTGACGATGCAGTGGAAGACCGGGCGTGTTAATCTGTAGGAACAGAAGGATTTGATGCCAGAGGGGCAATGCGATGTGAGGAAGACATCGGATACTGGCATTACAGGGCTGGTAATGCTTGTTTCCAACATCCGATATATCCGACAGCGAGATCTTACAGCGCTAAGGTTGTTTTATTTCAGAGCAGGAAAATCTGACGACGAGGGTACGAGATGGGTTGTAAATTGGCGACATTAGGTGCACCTCCGATCATTTTTAGTTTAAATATTTTTACTATTTCTTTAAAATAAAACTTTATTTTAGAGAAATAGTATACTTTATTTTAGAGAAATAATATAAATATTTAAACTAAAAAAGATTGGAGGTGCACCTAGGGTCACCAATTTGCACCCCTAGATACGAGATCACGGATCAGCGAGCTGCTTGTTGGAGTAGAGTTTAATTAGAGCAGTGAGAGTTGGGTTCATTCCGCAGCTGATTCGGCTTCAGACTGTTAAATATATTGTAACATGTCAACAATCCCAACAACTTTGTGCTGTAGATAAATCTTGTATAGGTCTAGCCGGTTGTTGGGATATGTCTTGTACTACAAGGCAATGGTTGTTACCTTGCCTATATTAACAAAGATACGCGGCCCCTAGGGGTTCAACGCTTCCATAATCTTTACATGGTACCAAGAGCCAACCTCAAACACATCTAGATGGCGTCCTCCTCGAGCACGCCGGCGGCGATCCTCTCCTCGCCGCTAGGGCTTCCTATCTCTGAGAAGCTCTCCAAAAACAATCTCCAGCTATGGAAGCTCCAAGTCCTCCCAGCCATCCGAGGTGCCCAATTGTTAGGGTATCTTGATGGATCGGAGGTTGCTCCGGACAAGGAGATTGCAGTCATTGATGAGAACAAGAAGGAAGGCAAAGCCCCCAATCCTGAGTACGCCAGATGGGTGGCGACAGATCAGCAGGTTCTGAGCTACCTGTTGAGCTCGATGACGAAAGAAGTCATGCTCCAAGTTGGAGCAGCAGCAACAACATCGGCCGGCCTATGGGCTGCGGTCGACGAGATCTTCTCCTCACAGACCCGTGCTAGGGCTGTCAATACTCGCATCGCGATGGCAAATCTCAAGAAGAACAATCTGTCCGCAGATGAATATGTGGGCAAGATGAAGGCGCTAGCAGATGAGCTAGCTGCGGCTGGGAAACCTCTAGGTGAAGATGAACTTGTGTCCTATGTTCTCACCGGCCTTGATGCAGACTACACGCCCATCGTCGCCTCCCTCACTTCTCGACGTGAGCCGGTAACCTACAATGAACTCTTGTCTCAGATTCAGAGTTTTGAGAGTCGTCTTGATCTGGTGCATGGCATCAATGGAGGAAGTGGATCTCAGTCCTCCGTAAATTCGGCTACCCGTAGTGGTGGGGGGCGTGGCAATTCTGGCCCCTCTGGTGGTGGCCAGCGTGGACGTGGCCGCAACTCACAGGGAGGTCGTGGCCGTAATCAGGGAGGACGTGGTCGTGGCAATGGTGGAGGTTAGAGACCTCGCTTCAATGGAAGGTGTCAAGTCTGCTTCAAGGAAGGGCACAGCGCACAGCAATGCTGGCATCACTTCGATCCTGATTATGTTCCAGATGAAAGAAACGTCAATGCAGCCATATACTCTTATGGTGTTGACACAAACTAGTACACGGATACTGGTGCTACAGATCACGTGACCAGCGAGCTCGACCGGTTGACTGTCCAAGAGAAGTACACCGGCAATGACAAGATACGCACAGCAAATGGTGCAGGTATGAACATTAATCATATTGGTAATGCTATTGTTCGTACCCCTCATCGAGATTTGCATCTTAATAATGTTCTTCATGTCCCTCAAGCTAAGAAAAACCTTGTCTCTGTTCATCACCTTACAAAAGATAATAAGGCTTTCCTTGAGTTTCACCCAAATTTCTTCTTGATTAAGGATCAGGTCACGAGGAAAACTCTCTTGGAAGGTAGATGTAGAGATGGTCTTTATCCTCTTCACCAACCGAGTCGAAGTATCCTGAGTGCTACAAGGCCGAGCCCCACCATATGGCATAGTAGACTCGGCCATGCTTCTTTTCCAATTGTGGATCGTGTCATCCGTGATAATAATTTAGCTTGTGATAGGAAAGATAGTATCAACTTTGTGTGTGACGCCTGTCAGCAGGGTAAAAGTCACCAACTTCCCTATCCCAAGTCGTCTAGTGTTTCAAAGTTCCCTTTAGGTTTGGTGTTCTCTGATGTATGGGGTCCTGCAATCGACTCGGTTGGGCGTAATAAATACTATGTTAGCTTCATCGATGATTATAGCAAATTTGTCTGGATTTATCTCATTCGGTATAAATCTGATGTTTTTAAGTGCTTTCATGAATTTCAACAACTCGTTGAGCGCTTATTCAACCGTAAAATTGTTGCCATGCAAACCGATTGGGGGGGCGAGTACAAGAAGCTCAACTCCTTTTTTAATCAGGTTGGGATCTCTCATCTAGTGTCATGTCCTCATGCGCATCAGCAAAATGGAGCTGCTGAGCGTAAACACAGGCACATAGTTGAAGTTGGTTTGTCTCTCCTAGCTCATGCCTCTATACCCTTAAAATTTTGGGATGAGGCTTTCCTTGCCGCAACTTACTTGATCAATCGTACTCCCACCAAAGTTCTTAATTTTTCTACTCCTTTTAAAACTCTGCTTCATGCGAAACCTGACTATTCCATGCTTCGAGTGTTTGGTTGTGCGTGCTGGCCGAACCTTCGACCTTATAACTCACACAAACTCTCTTTTCGTTCCAAAAGGTGTGTGTTTTTGGGTACAGTAATATGCACAAAGGCTTCAAATGTCTTGATGTATCCACTGGCCGTATCTACATCTCACGAGATGTCATATTTGATGAGCATGTTTTTCCTTTTTCTGAACTCCATGCTAATGCTGGTGCCAAACTTCGTGAAGAAATCAATCTTATCCCGACACATTTGATGCATCCATCCTACTTTCCTATGGGTACAACAATGCATACTGATGTGATTAATAGTTCTAATAATTTACCTGTTGCTACTGATGAAAATTTCACTGAGAACAATGGCCAGGTAGATGTGTTTGCTGCAGAGGGGTCAGGCGCTGAACACGAGGTGGATCCGGCACCTGCTGTCTCTCTACCGACCGGTGCATCAGAAACTGCACATTCGCCGTCGTTGCCAGTGGATGACGCGGTCCTAGTGCTCGGATCCTCATCGGATCACGGGCCTGTCCTGTCGGGGGGAGCAGGATCTTCTGCGGATGCTGCACCTGCTACGGCTCCGATGGCTGAGTTTGCTCCAACTCGGCCGCATACTCGCTCACAGAGTGGGATTCAGAAGCCAAAAGTGTACACAGATGGTACTATACGGTATGGTCTCTCTGCTATTGCTGAGTCTGAACCACAGTCCCTTGAGGATGCTTTACGAGATTCTAATTGGCAACAAGCAATGCATGATGAGTATATGGCCCTACTGCGTAACAAGACATGGCACCTTGTTCCCCCTAGTGCAGGGAGGAATATTATTGATTGCAAGTGGGTTTACAAGATTAAAAGAAAATCAGATGGATCCATTGATAGGTATAAAGCACGACTTGTTGCTAAAGGTTTCAAGCAGAGATATGGTATTGATTATGAGGATACATTTAGTCCAGTTGTGAAGGTAGCAACCATTCGCTTGGTATTGTCTCTTGCAGTTTCAAACAATTGGTCACTTCGCCAACTAGATGTTAAGAATGCGTTTCTTCATGATGTACTTGAAGAAGAAGTGTTCATGAGGCAGCCACCTGGGTATGAAAGCAAGGATAAACCAGATTACATCTGCAAGTTAGACAAAGCATTATATGGGTTGAAACAGGCGCCTAGAGCTTGGTATTCTCGACTCAGTGCAAAGCTGCAACAGCATGGCTTCAAGCCGTCCAAAGCAGATGTGTCTTTATTCTATCTTAATAAAGGAGGAGTTACAATGTTTCTTCTAATATATGTAGATGATATAATAGTGGCAAGTTCTTCTTCTGAAGCTACTGCAACATTGCTTACAGATCTTCAAGGGGAGTTTGCACTAACAGATCTTGGCAATCTGCATTATTTTCTTGGTATTGAGGTGAAAAAGCTGCGTGATGGCTTACTTTTAACACAAGAAAAATATACAAAGGATTTGTTGCATCGTGTCAATATGAGCAATTGCAAACCCATGAATACTCCTATGGCAGTTTCAGAGAAATTGTCAATATTTGAAGGAGATCCACTTGGACCGCAAGATACATCTCGTTACAGGAGTATTGTTGGTGCACTTCAATATTTGACATTGACTCGACCGGATATATCTTTTGCAGTTAATAAAGTGTGTCAATTCTTGCATAAACCGACCACTGTTCACTGGAGTGCAGTTAAGAGAATTCTTCGGTATCTGAAGTTCACATCTGGGATAGGACTTCGTATCCATAGATCCTTGTCTACACTCGTGAGTGCCTTTTCAGATGCTGATTGGGCAGGCTATTCTGATGACAGGAGGTCTACAGGAGGTTTTGGAGTATTCTTGGGATCTAATCTCATATCTTGGAGTGCTAGAAAACAGGCTACTGTGTCAAGATCAAGCACTGAAGCTGAGTACAAGTCCATGGCCAATGCTACTGCAGAATTAATGTGGGTTCAGACCTTGTTAAGTGAACTCGGTGTTCAGGCGCCAAAGCATGCTCGCTTATGGTGTGATAATATAGGAGCAACTTATCTCTCGGCTAATCCTGTGTTTCACGCAAGGACCAAACATATTGAGGTGGATTTTCACTTTGTTAGAGAAAGAGTAAGTCAAGGACTTCTACTGATTCGATTGGTGTCTACTGGAGATCAAATTGCAGATGGTTTTACCAAACCTCTTCCTATTCGGCAACTTGAAAGTTTTAGGCGCAATCTCAACTTAGATAAGGTGTGATTGAGGGGGAGTGTTAAATATATTGTAACATGTCAACAATCCCAACAACCTTGTGCTGTAGATAAATCTTGTATAGGTCTAGCCGGTTGTTGGGATATGTCTTGTACTACAAGGCAATGGTTGTTACCTTGCCTATATTAACAAAGATACGCGGCCCCTAGGGGTTCAACGCTTCCATAATCTTTAAACAGACAGTTCAGAGATGCACAGCTTCCATACCGGATGGATCGTTTTTGTCCCTCTTCACAAAGCAAGAGGGCTACCCGACTACTGCTGGTCTCTTACCGGTCTTCAATGGGAGATGGAGAGCTGAACAGCACTGCCCTTAATAACACGCCATGTCGGCTGTTGCCATGCAGATGCAATCCGGTGCAAAACCCTCTAGGCTACAGTCTACAGGGTGACCTGAAGCAAGTTCATTCCATGCACGAAACAGCACTTAGATACAGCTACAAGCTAAACTTCACAAGAGACTGTACCAAGGAGCACCTATCTAGCTGCCTGCTTGCCTTGGTCACATGAACACATGCTTGACCTGATCAGTTTGACGATGGGACGAACTCTCACAACGAGTCCGACAGGAGTCCTGGTTGTGGTTGTTGTTACAGCCAACAGCGGCGACCAGTGGCTCAGCGGGCTGGAGCAGCATCCACACCGTGCTTCGGTTGTCGTCGTTCTGCTGCTGCTGGTGGGCGCGGCGGGAGGCTTTGCCCCAGGGATGATGGGCTGCGAAGCCACTGTGCTAATGGGCTGAGAACTGGACCATAACTGCACCAAACCATTTTACTGATATATATTATCCCACACCACACCATTCCAAACCATCATCTTTCAAAACCAAACTAAACCAGACCAAATGCATCATGCAACGAGCTAACTCCACCAACTAGCTCCATTTGTGCACGATGCAAGCCTGCAGCCAATGTTCAGATTTGCCTATGCGCGCTGCAAGTCTGTCCAGCTACACTAATTGGCTAGAACGATCACTCTGAGCCAACAAATGAACTTGAAAGCAAAATCTCAAACCATACCAAACCAACCCATTGTGTAAGAAAAACCAAACCTAACCAAACCAATAGATGCCTCAGCCCATTTAACACTAAACCAAATGAGCCCAAATAACAAAACCAAACCATTTAAACTAGGTGCAACCCGAACACTGCGAAGCCGTCGTCCCAGTCCATATCAAGGATCGTGACCAGGCCCGACATCCCCGAGCCGAGCCTTCAGTCTAATCCCCGATCGATGGCAGAATAATTACCGACTATGCCAGAAACGATTTGGCGTGGCGGCCAAATTGTATCTGTGCTGGCGGGTGATCAGCCCGCCAGCACTCGTCTGCTAGCACAAATGGCAATTTGTGCTGGCGGTCAATATAAGACAATCGGCAACACAGATTTGGACACATAACAACTGAATCTGTGCTGGCAGATGTCTTATGTTGACCGCCATCACAATTTTTTTAACAAACAAAGATTTTATGCATGATTATAATTATAATTTTAAGTTTATTTTTCTTTAATTTAAAGTTAATGTTTCCCACCATTTATCATTGTACGTTGCATCAATACTTTAACATGATGCATCAATTAAAATGACTAATATTTCCAAGCAAATAATATTTACTAATAAGAATCCAACAAGTTTTTTTATGAACACTAAGCATATATATATCCAACATGTTCAGAATAGTATTTACACTTATTCAAAGACAAACAACCATTAATTATCCTTTCTCCGGTTGCTAATATTCTGGTGCTCGTCCATAGCCAACACCCCACCATGGTCAAAGTATTCGCCTGCCACATGACAAATCTCGTGTTGAATGAACCTTGTCATGTCAGCGCAAATATTGTTGATGTCTCTATCATCCAGTCTACTGCTGGTCGTAGGGATGATAGACATCATGTAGTTTGTGTCATGTGTCGTGATAAATTATGTGGTTAGTATATAGTAGAATATATATGACTTACATCTTCAAGTTTGTCCGGTACCTCCCACTGTTTCTGTTTACGCAAAACGATCACACACCAAGCCCGAGAGCCCCGTACGCCAAGCTCGGACTGCACTTGATTCAAACCAAGGCGTGCCAGTCAATTTGACCTGTAAATTGACAAGAAAACAGCAAACCGTCAAATTCAAGAGTGTATCGGCTGGATTTCCGAATCACTCTTACGCGGCGTATTGGCAAGGCTCTGCCAATACAGAGAACGACAACAGATCGTATATGAAGAGCGTGTAATAAAGGCGATCTATAGAGAATCGCCAATGAGTTGCCGATACCGATATGCAAATAGACGGCTAGATCTAGAGCCGACACGTGCCAGATAACAGTGTACAAACCCATGAATGTGTGGATCAGGATAAAGCTAAGCTTACAATCGATCTAATCAGCTTTACAAGGTTTATCGTGATAAAAAGGAGCTTACAGTCGATTAGACAGATCGCTAAGCTGGGTAAGTTGTGAATAGATTTAAACGAGAAAACAGCGATACGCCCGAAATCAAAATTTAGATAAATTCGGTAAATTTTGAATAGATCTGAACGACCGTACTTTTTGCATTTTGGCCCTTTTTTAAAAAAATTACACATTCAAATTCTTTTAAAAACTATTTGCATTTTTGAACCCTGAGGATCGACGCTACGAATCGTGGCGCCAAAGTAATTACTACCAGATTGACATAGAGTCCATGTAGTAGATACCTCGTCGCCATAACCTATGGCGCCGAGCTCAGCGCCCCCAAACTATGGCGCCGAGGCACCGGCAGCAACGCAAACGCGAGGCCGCGAGCGGGGGCTGCCCGCTGCTCCGTCACATCGACGGCCGCTGCCGCGCGTACAACGTCCGGGCAGGCCTGCAGCTGCACGTCGGAGATGGTGAAAAGAGGGGGCACGGAAACCGATGCTGGTAATGCACGTTGATTTCTACCATACTGGTTGCTCCAAGCCTGTGGACACAGGTATTTGATTTTTTTTAAACTTTTGTTCCATGGCCAAGATGCACGGCATATAAAGCCCTGTTTAGTTCTAAAAAAATTCAAAATTTTCCATTACATTAAATTTTTAGATACATGCATAGAACATTAAATATAGTTTAAAAAATAATCAATTGCACAGTTTAGTTGTAAATGATGAGATGAATCTTTCGAACATATTTAATTCATAATTATACACTAATTATCAAATAAAAAAAAGTGCTATAGTAGCCAAATTCAAAAAAAATCGCAAACTAAACACGCCCTAAATTCATAGTGATGCACAAACACCTATATTTTCTGTTCCAGAAACACATGATGAATTTATATACATAGGTAATAAAATCTCAAATTATTTGCCTAACACGTAACATTTTTATAGTGTAATATACTAGATGCACTATTTTCTGTTCCAGAAACACATGATGAATTTATATACGTAGGTAATAAAATCTCAAATTATTTGCCTAACACGTAACATTTTTATAGTGTAATATACTAGATGCACTGTTTTGCATTGGGTATGCAGCAAGAGACCTCCTACCAGCTTGCACGTTTTGGTACTGTACATCTTATTCTTTTACTGGTGCTAAAAAGATTTGCTTCATGGTTTGTACTGGTCCATGTTTTATTTTGTTATGCTACTGAGGTCATGTTTAGTTTTTTAAATCAAAATTTCCTGTCACATCGAATTTTTAGACATATATATGGAGCACTAAATATAGTTTAAAAAATAACTAATTGCGCAGTTTAAAATCAAATGCAGCATTGCCCGTTGGTGTTGGTCGCAGCAGTAGATGAGATTATTTCCTCTGTTGCTGCCCGTGCGGAACTCACGTGCATCTATTAAACAATTTTGAGAGCTTTATGTGCAATTGTAAGTGCATTACAGTAAATTTAACTTTTTATGTGATTATGTTATTATGTTCATCCGATCTTTGACAAAAATTTCAAAAATAAAATATAGAAGCATGCATACAATACAGCTACTAGCTACCAGTGTTTTCCTTACCGATCGGTAACCGCCGGTTACCGCCGATTTTTACCGATACCGCTACTAGGCGGCAACCCATACCGGCGGTAAATTTCGAAAAATTTCGCCCGAATTTAAAATTTTCAAAAATATTTGAAATAAAAAAGAAAAAAATATGGTAAGAAAGTAGAGATGACATACATCATTCTAATATAGAACATGTTCAAATATTTGACTATTTGGGCACTCAAAAAAATAAAAAAACTTTCGGACCGGTAATCCCGAGCGGTATCCTCTAATCCCGAGCGGTATTCGGCGTTTTCCGAGCGGAAATCGGCGCGTTTGGACCGGAAACCACCGCATTGTGAGTATTTCTTGATTTTACATTGATTTTTAGATGTTTGTTGTGTAGCTATATTCAAAAACATGTGTTCATATTAGCTATATGGATCTATTTGTTCATGGTAGTTGGATGTTAATTTGTTCATTTTAGCTATATGTATATATGTGTGTTCATATTTCAAATATGTACATATATTTTCATTTGTTCATTTGGACCGGAAACCACTACTATGTATTATATATATTGACAATGATGGTTTGTGAGGACTATGGTTGTGATGATTTGCATGGACTATTGTTGTGATGATCTATATGGACTTTGGATGTGAATTTCTATTTTTATGGATATGAACTTCTATTCTATGTATGTGTAAATGTTATATAATTGTTTGATATATACCATCAGTAATGATATTTACAAAATTACGGTGAAATGCTGCCAAAATTTTTAATTTTCCAAAGTCATACGGTGTTTACCGGTTAAAAACGACGGTTACCGGTCGGTAAACATCGATTACCGGTCGGTAAACAACGGTTACCGGTTTTTTGAATTTGAATTGTCATTTCAAGCGGTTTCTAACGGTTTTCGGCAATTTACCGCCAATTTACCGATACCGCTAATTGGCGAAAATCGCTTTACCGTCGGTAAGGTGAACCCAGCTAGCTACTACTAAGCACATCTATACACACACCTTGATTTCCGTGTATCCATATTCTCCCTCCACGCCACGTCTCTTCCCAGTTGGCCAGTTCCCACCGTCTCTCCCCACCTTGATTTCCGCATTGCTCCTGCTGCTGTGCGCCTGCACCATTGCACGCTTCCCTTCCGGAACGGAAAATCAAAGCAGCCGCCCGCGGCCGATGCGCCGGATACATGGACGGCAGAGATGTTGTGCCTGACGTCGGGATATGTGAACCGACAGTTTTTTCTTTCTTTTCGTAATGCCATATACAGTTTTATAAAATAAGAAATATTATCACATACGGTTTACACTCATCACCTGGTCCTCCACGGCTCCACCAAAAGAGAGTTCTCGCTGGGGCCGAACTCCAAGGTAACACGACGGGCGACCCCTGCGCCGCCATCCACCTCCGCCCCCAGGCGCCGCGCCTCCGGTGGCTGCTGCCGCGGCGAAGGTCCGGGCAGCGGCAGCGGCCTGCTCTACTCAGCTCGCCCCTCCCTCGCCCACCCACCTATCTCTTCCCCTCCGCCTCCCACCTCCTCTCGGCCACAAATCTCGTCGCGCCCTTCACCGCCGCCGGCCACCGGGGCTGGATCCGGTCTTCTCCTCGCCGGATCTGAGGTACCCAGCCCGGATCCAATCACGTGGGTCCGCGTCGTCGCCGCCGCCGCTTGCCCCGGGGTGACATGCCTCGCTCGTCCCTCGGCCCGAGATTTCAGGTGCGGCGACCTCCCCCACCTCAGCGTCCTTGTCGCGCTGCTCGGCCCGGCGCCCCCCGCGCACCGGCGGGCCTTCTGCGCTCCCCGAGCAGCCAAACAAAGCAGTCTCCAGAGCACTCCCTATGGCGACGGGAGATGCGGCGGCCCCTGTGGCCCTGTCGTTCTGGTGAGCACCACGACCGTGCCTTTCTCCTCTCCCCCAAGAACCACGACGGTTCAACTGAAATGCTCTGAGTTGCCGATTTGTTTGCTAGCTGAATGCTAACCTCTTGATTCGTGCTTCATCCTTTGCAGACTGTAGTGCCGAGGGTGGTCATCCCCTGCCATGGCTGCAAGAATAAGGTCCGGAAGGTGCTCAGGAGCCTCGAAGGTGCGGTGCCTAGCTAGCTAGCTCGATGATGTCCTGGTTTGCTTGCATTCCGGGGCGTTTTGGCTGAATCGTGGTGGTTTTGGTTTGTGTTGGTTTCAGGTGTGCAGAGCGTGATGGTGGAAGCCGCGCAGCTCAAGGTGACGGTGACGGGCACCATGGACGTCGCCACGCTCGTCCAGAGGCTGCACAAGTCCGGCAAGAACGGGGTGCATCTATTAATTGATCAGTGATGCAAAAACATAGGTGCATCTATTACTCGATTATTAGTGGATGCTGTGCCATTTTTGCTCAGATTGAGGGCCTGTTTGGCTCCAGGACTTTTTTCAAAAGTCTCTATCACGTCAAAAGGAATCTTACTATTTTATATTATTAAATAAAATCTGTTTATAAATGTTTTTTGACAGCTGAGTGCTTTTTCGCGAGACGAATCTAATGAGCCTAATTAATTCATAATTTGCTACAGTGATGCTACAGTACCATTCGCTAATCATAAATTAAGATACATCATTAGATTCGTCTCTCAGTTTAGCCCCAGGGTTCTGCAATTAGTTTTATAATTAATATTTATTTAATATTTCTAAATACTAAAAAGTCCCTGGGACTTTTTTGAAGTCCCTGTTTCTAAACACCCCCTGAATCGATGGGAGCATTGAGGCATCAAATTATGGAGCACCGTGCTTCTACAACCAGTCAACCTGAGTTCAGCGCTGGGAATCGACGGATCGCTGATGCTGCTGCACAAGAACAGGTAGGTCAAGATCCCCTTTCTATGGGTTCCAAGTTCTAGGTATTTAATCTAGGATTTACTATGATTTTTTTTCTCTGTCCATGGAATTCCCATGCTTCTGAGGACTACGACGGCTCTCCCTAGGCATCGATTTGAACAAGGATGCATCGCTCGTGCTTATTGGGGATAGGATGCGATGCAGGCTTCTCTGTGATTTCTTTTTCGTGGTGGATGCATCTTTCATTCGATTGGAAAGTTGTGATTAGATCCTCTTTTCCACTGTGCGTGACTATGCTTTTGTGAATCGAATTGATTTCATTTTGCATGATTCACATTTTCTTGTTCTGATGATTTAAATCTGATATTAGGTAGATCATTAATTTTTTTATATTTTTTGATATATGAAAATGATATGTGTATATCCATGTTACTATAATAAAGTTGCATCAAGTCAGGTGCACTGGATCTCTAAGATTCCACGCTTCCCATTATGCCCAAAAACATGTGCGTCTTGTTTTTTTGGAATTTCTCAACCATATAAACTTGGGCACCCTTATTTATTGAATAATTCACATAGTTTCTATATATAGAAAATTATTCAACAAGCAAATGGTATGAAGCATGGATATTCATTCATGCACACTCTAGCAAAACAATATGGACATTATTTAATAATTTATTTGTTAAACAACAAATGTGCATATGTTCTACCAATATTTTTATTTAGTTTGTGCGAAACAAATATGTGCATCTATCATGCAAATATTTTTGAGATTCTTTTTGGATAAAAAATGCGCATGGATGGTTTATCCATGCACAAAAGTGTGTGCATTTTCGTTGCATGAAAATTTGTGCATATGTATTTATTTTGGGTGTGTTTAGATCCGTGAAAACTTGGTAGAAAAGGTCGCATCGGATACTGTAGCATACTGTACCATTTTTCGTTTATTTGTGCATATGTATTTATTTTGCATGAAAATGCTGATGTTGCTGCTGGCAGAAAACGCAAGATAACCAGCACTAAGAGAACATCCCAGAAGACTCAAAGCTCTTCTGGCCATACCTTGACCATTGTATCGGCAACAAGTGCCGATGTCCCAACAGACGACGTCCCCTCTCCACCGGAAGGTAACATACGCCTTTGTCCTCCTTTCAATCAACAATGCACAACTCACCAACCATATCATTCGGCATTTTAAAATACAGATGCCGAAGACACAGATGAAGAGGACGTCCAAGAAATTGTTCCCCAAACATCTATAATAATTCAGGTATTTCACTTGTCTATTTACCTTTTTTCCGGTATTTATTTGATACTTTGTATTTTGAACCAGATCCAACTCTTACCCTCCAAAAAGGCCAGAACAACTGCTTCGCCAGTTCAAGTAACATAACCATCTTTTCCTTTTGATCCGACCTTGCATTTGACATCAATTTCATCATTCAGCAAACACCAATCGTCGTACAAGAACCACCAATCATCTCACAAGATGCTCTCCCTGATTCTGGTATTCTGGCATCGTTACCTGCATCTTCTTCTGCAGTAGTTACTGATGAAGTCCCTCTGATACAAGTAAGATATTTCATCTTTCTAAAAATCCAGAAGGGCAACACTCAATTAACATTCCCTTCTTCTTAATCGGGTACAGGATAGTCCAGACAACAGTTTGTTCTCTTTTCAACTTGGGACAATCAGTGCAGAAGATGAAGCTATGTCATCAGCAGAATCGGCTCCACTATCTGAAGAGACCATGGCCAAACTCCAAAAAATTCTGCAGCTGTTGAACCAAGATATTGGCCAACTGGTTCGAGATGCTGAGCCGATTCGCACCATCTTGAAGTCTCTGAAGGGCATTCTTCCCGAACCTCTTGAGGAAGCACTGCATCCTGCTGCTTACATTGAGAGCCACCAGATCTCAGTCCTCAAAGCTCAGAAACGTCTTTTTGATCGGCTCCACCAAGAGCAAGCGATCAAACAGAGAGATGATCTGAAGAATCTTGTGGAAATAACTCGCGGGAAGATTGTCTCCTTAACTCAGTCTAAAGCAGACATGGAACAGTCCAAAAGAGAATTGGAAATCAAGCGAGAGCGCCTCATCAAAGAACTGGAGCAAGTAAACCAAGAAATTGCCGATGTGGACAACAGACTATCCCAGCTTCCATTGGCTCTTCAGCAAGTTGAGGCAGAAAAATAAGAACAAGCTCGCCAGACCTACCAACTCCCTAAAAGCATTGAAACAGTACTAGGTTCTGCCGAGGCTGACATCAAGGAGATTCAAGATGCTGATGATATTCGCCTGCGTGCAATCTCTGTGATCCAGAATGTTCTTGGATCTTTGTAAACTGTTACTTATCCTTGGTGGAAAAACTTCAACCGATATGTTGCAAACAATGTTTAATTCATAACTTCTGGCTTCAATCGATACATCCTTTTCCTTTTGGATTTTATTGCCCTAAGGTCGATACAAAATTATATCGGCCATTAGTAGTCAATGTCATCAAAACATCATTGGCTCTCTTTTATATTTTTTACCCTAACGGCGACATATATCATGTCGGCTATACAAAACTCAGCCGATGCTCAAATCATCAGCTTTTACAATCCCACTCAAAATTCATCTGCAGATCCTTTCAAGAACAAGTTTGCGTAGATCTTCACTACTCTTCCCAAGTTTGCGTAGCATGGTATATTTCATTATATTCACTGCTGCTCCTCCATCCACTAGCAACTTTGTAATAGGTTTACCATCAACAATTCCTTTCAAGAACAAAACTTTGAGATGTTTACGTTTTTCATCCTCTGCTTTCTCAAAATTAGCTGGTATAAGTTCCAAATTCAGTTGAGCCATGGCTTCTTCCAAATCTTGCTTCTCATCATCATCTGGAGCCATGAACTCACTAGGCAGCATGAAAATCATGTTAATAGGTGCAGCCGATGATCCTGATTGCTGTACAACATCGGCCTTTGGATTGACACACCAAAACTCTGACCTAACTCCTTTCCTGGAAGCCTCCTTTCTCACCTCTTCCAGCGCCTCTGTCTGACGCAGCCTCTGAACTCGCCTCTTCTACGATCTGGTCAAACCAGCTGGACACCATTGAGACCAATCAACAGTATAATGAACATGCTCTCTTTCTGGATCCCAGCGATGTGGGTATTCATCTGAAACTTGAGTAGCAGCAACTCATTCAATCCGCTCATCGGCAGAAATTCTTCCTCCTGCAGGATCACGCAGCATGGTCCTACCCCCCCTAGCCGATCATGCACCGAAAACCTGCCCACCAGCCGTTCATGCACAGAGATGCGTCTATCATCATTTCTTTCTCTGATGATCGGCCCTCGAGACCTCTGGTCGAAACGTGGCTTCTTGTGTGATCAGTCTTCACGGTAGAAACCGTTGCACTCTGGACAGTTATCTACTGTCGGCGGAGTCAAGTCTTCCTCCCAACAGTACACAAAGAAAGGACATCTCTAGTGCCCTTCATGCCGTCATACAGACTCTTATCTGTACTGTCTTCTTTCTTGATCACGTTGAAACTTGTTCAGCAACATCTGAGACATGACCTTCTTCCTTGGCGCCGCTGATTCTTCTTTCTGTTGCGGCTCTTTATCCTTGGCTTCGTCGGCCATTATCTGTGCTTTGGGATCAACAGAGCCAGATTTCTTGGCCGATTGTGACGGGAGCACCTTTGTTTGTAGTGCATTCCCCTTCTTTCCAACATCTACCATGTTTGCTGGAAACGGATGCCGATCAATCTTCATCGGCTTTTTGGGTGTCTCAAACTTGAGCCTACCCTATTCTATAGACGATTGTATCTGCTGACGAAACACCTTGCACTCATTTGTATCATGAGATGTTGCATTGTGCCACTTGCAGTATTTGATATTCTTCAACTCTTGATCTATTGGAATCTTATGATATGGCTTCAGCTTAATCTGCCCCGCTGACAGCAACAGGTCGAAGATCTTGTCAGCTTTAGTAATATCAAACCTATACTTTTCGGGTTCTTTGTTACCGAAAGGACATGAAATCGGCTTTTTGTTATTCTGGACCCATTCCGCCGATGCCACCATCCGGTCATCATCCGAATCAGAACTGTCTGAGCAGTCAACAAAATTGACTTTTTTCTGGAAGTTGCTTCTCTTCTGCTCATATGGTCTAGCTTCCCCTGTCATCCTATGCGCCATCTGATTGATCGTGAAGAACTCTTGGGAAGCATACTTCTCCCTGATGTGTGGCAGGAGTCCTTGGTAGGCAACCTCTGTAAGCTGCTGATCAGATAAAACCAGACTAAAGCACCGGTTCTTAACATCTCTGAACCTCTGAATGAAGGCAGTGACCGATTCATCATTCCTTTGCCTCAAGTTGGTTAAATCAGCCAGTTTCATCTATTCTACACCAGAGTAGAAGAACTGGTGGAACTGTTTCTCCAGATCGGCCCAGAATATAATGGAGTTGGCTGGCAACGTTGTGAACCACGTAAAGGTCAATCTAGACAAAGACATGGAGAACAATCGCTCATTCAATGCATCATTATGAGCTGCTTCTCCACACTGTATGATGAATCTGTTGATGTGTTCCAATGTAAAGACCTCCCCTTGTCCAGAAAACTTGGTGAAATCTGAAAGCTTGTACTTGTGGGACAATGGTAGTTGATCATAAGCAGCTGGATACGGAGTTCTGTACATCATATTCTGCTGCTTTGGTTTCAAACCAAACTGATCTCTCATCACCTCAGCAATCTTAGATGCCCAGTCAATCTGCTGACCATCAGCTGGTGCTGCATGTGGCGCTGGCGGAGTTATCGGCAGGGTTGCCGATGCTTGCTGAACATTCGGTGTGGCCATCGGCTTAGCAGCCAACGCGGACTGTGTGACTTGTTGAGGGGATTGACTAGACGATGGTTGGTAAAGCACCATCTCATTACCATGACTGCTCTGCGCTGTCCTGTGACCAGGTTGTTGTTGTGCCATAGGAGGTATGTTGGGCACGTTCACATGACGCACAAAAGCAGTCGCAAGATCATGGAAAACCCAAGTGACTCCATTGGCATGGGGAATTCTATTTGCCAGGACTTTTGTAGGAGACTTGGGCTGCAGTATCTTTGTTAGACTCTGTTGTTGAGGCGTCGGCCATGGGGCCGACACATTGCTTGGGCTTGCTGGTGAAGGTACTGATGCAGGCATAACCGACGGCTGCGAAGTCAGTGCGACATCTTGAGGCTGGATCGGCTGAGGAGCCGACGCATTGACTTACTGATTCATCTGCTGAGAAGCCGATGTGCTTGGTTGACCTGTTGGAGATGGAATCATGTATTCTGGGGGCATACCGAATCCAGTGGTAGGATCCCAACCAGTTGGGTATCATGACACGAAGCTTCCCTATGCATATGTAGCCATTGGCGTGGAACTGGTGTACACAAGAGGAAATTGGTTGACGCCACAATACTAATCGGCTGTGCATCTATGACATTCCCATCTGCTTGAGCTTGAGGGTCAATCTGTGATGTTCTAGTAGCCGATCCAGTAGGAGAAAATACCATCTGACTGCCCAGTTGATAGGCCGGTCCCACAAAACCAGGTGTTCCCTTATCTTGTAGCATCTTGAGCACAACATTGTGAACATAGTTGTCCATGATCGGAGCATGATTTACAAAAGCTTGTCTGATCGTTTGAATCATCAGATGTATCATCCTATCCTCCTTCTGTGATTCATTATGGGGTGGAAGAGTAGGAAAATCATACTTTTTGATTATCTCTCGACTCCTGTTGATGCTGTTTGACAAAAGGCACTGCTACTCAAAAGTTTCCATGACTGCCTTGAGTTCTGCCTTTTTCTCTTTCTTCAGCTTATCCTTGTCAATCGGGATCTGGTTCTGCGGAACCTTTCCCTTCTCTTTAGTTGACATCTTGATGTTTCTGGTCCCACTAGGCGTGCCAAAAGACGTGTTGACGTGAAATGATCACACACCAAGCCCGAGAGCCCCATACGCCAAGCTCGAACTGCACTTGATTCAAACCAAGGCATGGCAGTCAATTTGACCTGTAAATTGACAAGGAAACAGCAAACCATCAAATTCAAGAGTGTATCGACTGGATTTTCGAATCACTCTTACGCGGCGTATCGGCAAGACTCTGCCGATACAGAGAACGACAGCAGATCGTATATGAAGAGCGTGTAATACAGGCGATCTACAGAGAATCGGCAATGAGCTGCCGATACCGATATGTAACTAGACGGCTAGATCTAGAGCCGACACGTGCCAGGTAATAGTATACAAACCCACTGTCGGTACCCTGTAGCAGGGATAGCCACTCCTACTGCAGCAAGGCAAGACTCACGTAGTCATCCGTAACTACGCGATAAGGGGTGAAGCAGCCGGGCCCCACGGGTCAGGCTCTTACCTCACCGGGCCAACGTCCCCGGACCCGCTCCCCGCTCTGGGACGGGTCCGGTGACGCCACGTGTCCCTGAGGAGGGGAAGCTCCGAGCCAACAGCCAAGGGCTCGGACCCCCCATAGGGGTCCGGGACCTCCCCGCGTCCGTCCAGACCTCCCACGCGCGTAGAACCAACATACCGCCGGGGCGGGGTCCGGGGGCGCCACGTGTCCCGCGGGCGCGGGCGCTAGTCTTCCGCTGGAAGACTCGCCCACCCACCGCATTCAATGCGGCTGGTTGAGGCGTGCTCTGCTGCCGCGGCACTCGGGGCAGCCTTTGTCAGGCCTCACTGTAGACCGCATATTACCGAGGTACACAGTGCAGCCGCATGCGCCGCATCCGTGCAGAGCCCGTCTGCCGCATTAAATGGATACGACGGCACTGCACATTTTCATCATACCGCCTACGCCGCAAGCTACACGGCCCGTTCAGCTACGCTGCAGGCAACGCCGCAAGCTACACCCTGGCGCCGTTTCGACAAGACACGGCATGGATATGCTGGATGGAGGATTCCTACGGGCAGAGCAAGGAAATCTTGGAATGAGATCTCCGTCTCCTGCAATGCCGTAATATCTGAACAGTATGTTATTTTATACTACATCGTTGGGCCCACTTGTCGGGGACCCAACGGCCATGTACGCGCCTCCCTTGAGATATAAAAGGGAGGCGCTCGCTGCACACTACAGAATCAGACAGACTCAGTTGGAGACACGCCAAGACTCTCACCACACAAGCTTGGTTCTCACTCCGAGCAACCCTGCTCTCAACCTCTTGAGAGCGCAAACAATACAACACACAGTGGACGTAGGGTATTACGCTCCGGCGGCCCGAACCACTCTAAATCTGTTGTGTTCATCGTGTTCTTCCATCGAGATTGGACTAATCCCAGCTAACCCCCGAGTACTCACCATCTGGGTTTAGGCGGGTGCACTACGCCACTCGGCTGTGGGCTTGCACACCACGACATTTGGGGCGCCAGGTAGGGGGTAGGCTGGTCTTAGTTCATCTCTTGCTCATCTCCATGGTTCGGGTGGCTAAGCACTCCCACCACGACGACGACGTAGAGATGACGGAGGACGTGGCGTCATCCGCGCCACACGCCTCTCGCCTTCCTGCGCCAGGAGTAACTGTGCCCGTGGAGCAGCCACCAACGGCAGCGGCGCGCGCTGCACGCCGGCAAGAGTCAGGGCGCTCGTCAAAGGTCCCCTCACAAGCTGCGAGCGGCGGAGCACTGGCAGCAGCTAGGGATTTGCTACGTAACCCTCCGGCTGCTGCAGCCTCGCCAGGCGCCCTAAGGCAATGGCGGGACGACGTTGACCGTCTCCTCCATCTGGCTCAGGCCTCCCCTAGATCTGCAAGGACTGGGCAACGACCTCCGCCTGGCAATGCGGTGGTACCCTACCACCGGTGCCAGGGCAGTGCGTCGGCATCAGTGCGCTCCGCCATGGTGAGGGGTGCACGAACAGAAGACCTGCGGGTGGAGCTCAACCGCAGGCGTGCGAGTGAGGACGCCCGCATCTCCGTGGAAAGGGCGCGAGAACGCCGCCTCAACATTGAGGGCCGAAACCTCAATGCCGACTTGGATGCAGCAGCACCCAAGCCTTCGGTAAACGCCCGGATACAGGCGGGCACCCCGGTGGCTGGGGTGGGTTGCGCTGCGCTGGTGGATCACCTCCGCGCGGTGGCATGACCGTCCAAGTTCCGCCCGCACCTGCCGGAGAAATACAACGGTACCACTAATCCGTCGGAATTCCTGCAGGTGTACGTTACCGCCATCACAACAGCTGGTGGTAACGACGCTGTCATGGCGAGCTACTTTCATGTAGCCTTGACTGGGCCCGCCCGGACTTGGCTCATGAACCTCACTCCTGGGACGATTCAGTCCTGGGAGGAGCTCTGTGCGAGGTTCACTACGAACTTCGCCAGTGCGTACCAGCAGCATGGTGTGGAGGCTCACCTCCACGCCGTGAGGCAGAAACCCGGAGAGACGCTCCGGGCATTCATCTCGCGCTTCACCAAGGTACGGGGTACCATTCATCTCTGACGCATCTATCATTACTGCTTTCCGTCAGGGGGTACGTGATGAGAAGATGCTCGAGAAACTGGCGACGCACGAGGTGGAAAGAGTTACCACGCTTTTCTCCCTAGCTAAAAAGTGTGCCAGGGCCGCTGAGGGCCGCGCATGGCACTTGGCCCCCCCCAAGACGGAGATGCCAAAGCTGCTGGTTCCGGGGCTACCGCCCAGGGCTGTGGCAAGAAAAAGAAGAACAAAAACCGGGGTCGCGGGGAGCCACATCCCGGCGGTCCAGTCGCTACAGCAACGGCACCAGCTGCTGCGGCAGCGGCTGGGGGCCAGAATGCGCATGGCAAGCACCCGCGCCCGCAAGGTGGCAACGGAGGTTCATGCCCAGTTCATCCCTTCGCTCGCCACAGTGCTGCTGACTGCTGCGAGATCCAGAAACTCGCGAAGCGGGTCGGTGGGCGGCGTGAGCAGGCCTCCAAGGATGGCTCACCTCCTCCTCGCCAGCGGTCTGGCAAGGAGAAAGCTTCCGACAGCGAGATCGCTGTCGGGGAAAAGGAGTTGGGGTACCAATCCCCCGCTCGGGAGCTGAAGGGCGTTTACAGCCACGACAACTCCGACTCTGACAACGAGGAGCGCCGCAAGAAGCTGTACGTAATGTACGGTGGAAGTTGGGAGCTTGTCTCCCGGCGGGACGTGAAGACCCTTCGCCGAGAGGTCCTTTCGTTGAAGCCGGGGGTCCCGAAGGCGGCGCCGCACCACAAATGGAGGAACACCACCATCTCTTTCGGGCCATCAGACTGCCTGGTCAACATGGCCGGGGCTGGTGTACTACCTCTAGTCACCGCCCCTGTCATAGCCAACATCAGGCTCTATCACGTGCTGATTGACGGTGGGGCTAGCCTCAACGTCATCAGCTATGCAGCGTTCAAGCAGCTGCAGATCACGGAGTCCAAGCTGACTCCCACTCGCCCATTCTCCGGAGTGGGCCCACATCCGGTGTTCCCTTTGGGGAGCATCACTCTGCCGGTCACGTTCGGGACCGAGGAGAACTTCCGCACAGAGAGCGTCCAGTTCGATGTTGCAGAGGTGAACCTCCCATTCAATGCCATCATTGGCAGGCCGGCTCTCTACCGCTTCATGGCCATTGCCCATTACGGGTATTTGGTCCTGAAGATGCCTTCCCCTGCCGGTGTCCTCACCGTACGGGGTGACCGCACCGCTGCCGTCGCTGCAGTTGAGAAACTGCATGCTCTGGTGGCAGAGGCGGCACATTCCGAGGAGGACCCATCCACCTCGCGAGCCGGGGCGCCTGCAAAGCCACCTAAGGTTCAGCCGTCCGATCCGGACAATGTTCCCGTGAAGACCGTGCAGATCGGAGCGGACTCCTCCAGGACCACCCGCATCGCGGGAAACCTGGAGGAGAAAAAGGAAGACACGCTCATCACTTTTCTCCGGACAAATGTGGACGTGTTCGCCTGGGAACCGTCACAGATGCCCGGGATCTCCAGGGAAGTGATCGAGCACCATCTGAGGATGCCCGATGCCACGCCTGTACGCCAGAAACCTTGGAAGCAGTCCATGGAGCGGCAGAACTTCATCCATGAAGAAGTCCGCAAGCTGCTACACGCTGGCTTCATTGAGGAGGTCCACCACCCTGAGTGGTTGGCCAACCTGGTCGTCGTCCCAAAGGCCAACGGGAAGCTTTGGATTTGCATCGACTACACCAGCCTCAGCAAAGCATGTCCTAGAGACCCCTATCCTCTTCCACATATCGATCAGATTGTGGACTCTACCTCCGGGTGTGATCTTTTATCTTTCCTAGATGCATACTCTGGTTTCCACCAGATTCAGATGTCTAGAGAGGATAGGAAACATACTACTTTTGTAACAATGAATGGACTTTATTGCTATATTGTCATGCCATATGGTCTGCGGAATGCCTTACCCACATTTGTGCAAGCTATGAACAAAACTTTCTATAATCTAATTAGAGATGTAGTTGAGGTGTATGTCGATGACATTGTAGTCAAGACTAAAGTAGGGTCAACACTAGTTGAGGACCTGTCCCTCGTCTTCGACCGACTGCGCGCCACGCGCACGAAGCTGAATCCCGAGAAGTGCATTTTCGGCGTCTCGGCGGGGAAGCTGCTGGGTTTCCTGGTCTTGCATCGAGGCATCAAGGCAAACCCAGCCAAGATCAAGGCAATCGAGGCAATGAGGCCTCCTGGCCGCATCAAGGACGTACATAAGCTTACTGGATGTCTGGCCGCTCTTAGCCGCTTCATTTCGAGGCTTGCTGAGAGGGCCCTCCCCTTTTTCAAGCTATTGAGGAGGTCCGGTCCATTCTCTTGGACTGAAGAGGCTGAACAAGCCTTCCAGGAGCTGAATCATCACCTCACCTCACTGCCAGTATTGGTGGCTCCAGAGCCAGGTGAGACGTTTTTGTATCTTGCTGCGTCTGCAGAAGCGGTCAGCATGGTGCTGGTCGCCGAGAGAGCGGAGCAAGCTCGCTAGGGGACACCAGGGTCTCCCCGGCCAAGGATGGTGAGCCGGACCACGGACATGGAGGTCAGGCAGCCACTCCTTTGTTTGAAGGTCCAAACCCCGGACAAGGGGGTCCGGAGGAGCCTCGTCCCAATGGGAACCCAGAACCCCTTGGGGCCCAAGGACCTGACGTGGTGGACAAGGGCGAGTCGGACCCGGTGGCCAGGGTCTGGACCATCTAGAAGCCAGTCTACTACATCAGCGAAGTCCTCCACGAGGCAAAGGGCAGGTATCTTGAGACGCATAAGCTTATCTATGCCATACTTATTGCGTCCAGGAAACTGCGCCACTATTTTCAGGCACACAGAGTTGTCGTAGTGACCTCTTACCCGCTAAGAGCGATCCTGCACGACTCCAATGCCACGGGCAACATCGCCAAGTGGGCAGCAGAGTTGGCTGAGTTCCAGCTGGACTTCCAGCCCCGCCATGCAGTCAAAAGCCAAATCCTGGATGATTTCATAGCAGAATGGACTCCTTCCCCAATCAATTCTGGGGGTCCGGACCTCAACGCCAGACCCCCGGAGCCGGAAGTCAGAACACCAGTCTTCACCGAGCCCCACTGGACACTCTTCTTCGACGAGTCTGTCCGCAAACAGTGGGCTGGAGCTGGTGTGGTCCTCATCGACCCAAACGGAGATCAGCTGAAGTACATGGTGCACCTTGAGTTCAAGGCCACCAACAACATGGCAGAGTACGAAGCTTTGATCTTTGGCCTGACACAAGCCTGTCTCTGGGGATCCGGAAGCTCCTGGTGAAGGGAGATTCTCAGCTAATCATCAAGCAGGTCCGGTGGGATTGCAGCTGCAACAACCCCCAGCTCGCGGCATACCTCATTCACGTGAGGAAGCTCGAGAAGGACTTCGACGCCTTGGAACTGCAACATGTTCCCCGCGAATTCAACTCGGCAGCAGATGATCTCTCCGCGAGAGCATCTGCCTGGGCATCCGTGCCCGAGGGCGTCTTTGAAAGACGGCTGCTGAGACCTACCGCCCAGGCTGTCGAACTAGGTGAAGGGGATAAAGCTAGCACCCCGAAGCTAGCGGTCCCGGCGGCATTCCACCTGTGGAGCCCGCCCTGGGTTGTGTGCTCTGTTGAGGACCCTGGAGACCTCATAGAGACACTTCCACCTGCTCAGGGAGGTCCCGATGCATGGATCTCCGAGATCCGAGACTACCTGAAAGACAATATCCTTCCTGATGACGATGTGTCCGCTGAGCGCATAGTACGATTGGCTAAACGCTATGCGGTGGTAGAAGGGGATCTCTACCGTCGTGGCGCCAATGGTATCCTCATGCGGTGCATTTCCCAAGAAGAGGGCCGTGAGTTGCTCGCGGAGATCCATAGAGGCGAGTGTGGAAGTCATTCCTCATCTCGCACACTTGTTGGTAAGGCCTTTCGGCATGGCTTCTACTGGCTGGCAGCACTCTAGGATGCGGCTGAGCTGGTAAGGTCTTGCAAAGCAAGCCAGTTCCATGCAAACCAAATACACACACCGGCTCAAGCTCTGCAAATGATACCGCCCTCATGGCCATTCGCCGTATGGGGCGTGGATATCCTGGGGCCGTTCCCCCGGGCCGTCGGCGGGTACCGGTTCCTCTACGTCGCCATTGACAAATTCACAAAATGGCCGGAGGTTACCCCTGTGGTGAACATCACTAAAAAAATCAGCAGTCTCATTCCTCAAGTCCATTGTGTGCAGATTTGGCGTCCCAAACCGCATCATCGCGGACAACGGGACCCAATTCAAAAGCAGACTTTTCCAAGAGTACTGCGAGGACATCGGCATCCAGCTATGCTTCGCGTCCATGGCACATCCCCGCAGCAATGGACAGGTCGAGAGAGCGAATGTAGAAATCCTCTGGGGACTCAAGACCCGCACCTATAACTGTTTGAAGAAGCATGGTGCCAAATGAGTTGATGAGCTTCCGTGCGTACTATGGGGCAACCGGACCACACCTAGCCGAGCCACCGGGGAGACTCCATTCTTACTGGTCTACGGGGCTGAAGCATGCCTTCCCCCAGAAATTCACTTGGGCTCACCACGGGTCCAGGCTTTTGATGAATCCATGCAGGAACAACTGCGGCGTGATGATGTGGACTTCGTTGACGAACGAATGTGGCGAGCAGCAATCCGAAATGCACGCTACAACCAGGCGCTCAGGCGCTATCATCAACGGTTCGTGCATAGTAGGGAGCTCCGGGCGGGCGACCTCGTCCTAAGGCGGATTCTGAACCGAGCAGGGCTCCACAAACTCTCCCCCAGCTGGGAGGGTCCCTTCAAGGTTATAGAAGTATGCCGGCCCGGATGCGTTCGCCTTGCCACAGAAGAAGGGGTTCCGCTGCCCAACCCATGGAACATAGAGCATCTGCGTATGTTTTACACTTACACAGAGCAGGAAAATGAATTTTTCCTTTGTAATAAGATAGAATTAGCGTGCGGCCCAGAGCGGTGGGGGTCCGTCCTCGTAAACCCGGCCTCTGGCATCCATCGCACCATCGGCTAGCATTAACGCGCGGCCCAGAGCGGTAGAGGTCCGCCCTCATAAGCCCGGCCTCTGGCATCCATCGCGCAAGCCATGTATATCAAGTTGCAAAGGAAAGATTCGCCCCCAGTTCTGCCTTTGTGTCAAAATCTTATTTCACATTTCGATTCTCAAGCTTTTGCCTTTCTAACTCCCGTGCGAACTTTCACTCTTGTCGCTACAGCTAAGATCTGTATTAAGCTGCCGGACTGCCGTATAGGTCCGGACCCCCTTGCTGCTGGGAGAGGGGTCTGGACCCCTAGGGACCTGCTCTGGAGAGGGGGTGCTTGTTTTCTGGGGTGGTCCGGAGTCCTGTGTAGCCGCTTAGCCGGTTCCGTACCCAAAGCCTACACACTCCACCACCCTGTAACGAGTGCTCTAGTACCCGGAGCTGGGTAATTAGGGGCCCGGACCTCGTTCTAGCTCAAGAGTTGGCTTTCTAAGTCCTACACGGCAGGTCCAGCTCCATATCTCAATGGATCAAGTACGACAGAATGGCCTCACCCACTGCTAGGGAGGGGTCCGGAACGCCGGAGCCAGGTCCGGTAAAGTCGTGTTTGTTTCCTGGAGTGGTCCGGAGCCCTGTGTAGCGCCTTAGCATGGTTCCGTACCCTAAGCCTACACACTCCACCACTCTGTAACAAGCATTGAACTGCCTGGACCTGCGTATCCGGAGCCCCGGACCTCGAACTAGCTAGGGGGCCGGTCCAGAATAAGTCCCGCGAGCCTACTACTAAGCTTTGACTTTGAGTAGTATGCAGGTTAGGCCTTGGCTGGTGGTAGCTAGTCTCAAACCATTGAGCCTACCTACTAGGGGGACCCGGCATCCGCCTTAAGGCTTCATGCAGATCGATATCCAGTCTCAGTGATAGACAGACTCAAAACAACTGAGCCTATCTCCCAGGGGGGCTGGAGCGTTCGCATTGAGCAATACACCAAGGATCGATTCTGCATGCGTCAAACAGCTAAGTTGCAGTATCATTACTACCATACAAACGAGTTTGATTTTTCTCTATGTAGTTTTTTCTGCTATACAGGGAATAAGTCGCTCGTTTGACTTGCAATCTATGCTACACCTATGCCCAAGGGCACTTGCTCAACCTCATACGGGGGTCCGGAGCGTCTGCTCGGCTCGGATGGTAGATAGGTTCTAACAACTGAACCTATCTACAAGGGGCGAGGGCGCCGGGGTGCTACACACCGCAAACTAGAGCAACTGACGAACAGCTAAGTTGAAATTTTCTTCTATTAAAATTTCAACAAGTACAAAGTTTCTACATAAGACAAAACAAAAGTTCACCTACTGTGATGGTCCAGCTCAGGAATCTGCAGGCTCCCACTTGAAATAAGCAGCTACGAAGTCGACGACATCCCGCACGCTTTCCCGAGCGGAGGCCTCCGTCTCCGCCACTGGACCATCGATGTCGGGGGCTAGCGAGATGGCAGGGTCGTTGCTCCGGAGGCAGGTCAAAATGTACTCCGCCACCATCCAGCACAGCTCGCGGCCCTCGGCTTCAAGGTGGCCGGCAAGGATCGGCTCCAGGTGCCGGAGTCTATCGGAAACGGAGTTCAGCACTGGGAGGGCGTCAGCAATTGAAGCTGGCAGCTCCGCCACTTGGATTGGACTCATTCCAAGTGGCACCAGTGCTGAGCTTGCTTCGCTCGCCCAGTCGATGATTCGCTGGGCCCCCATGCACTGGTCCTCCTGTAGCTTCCGGACTGCCTCCTGGACCGCCTCCTGCACCTGGGCATCCAGTGCCGCCTGAGCCGCCTCCAGCTGGCAGGCCTTCTCCTGTAGCGAGGCCTCCTTCTGCGCCGCTGACTCCTTCAGGGTCTTAAGACTCTCGCGCTAGCGCGCAAGGGCCTGCTCCATACTGGTGGTGAGGGATTCCCGCCGGGCAAGGGACTTCCTTTCCCCCTCGAGCTCTATCTCGGCGACAGCCTGCTGGCTGGCGGTGTCCTGCAGCTCCTGGCGCCATTGATGCAGGGACTCAGAGAGTTTGTTGAGCTCCAGCTTGCGGACCTCGAGTCACTGGCTGCGAGACTCGAACTCGGATCGCTGGGCCGTGAGGCTGGCCTCCTCCCGCAGCGCCAGGGCTTTTTCCCGTCTCGACGCCGCGAACTCCCGGTCGAACACCTTTCGGAGCCCTTTCCTGTAGGACTCAAGGTCGGCCTCAAGCTCGCACCCGGCGGCGGCGGCACGGGAGGCTTCGACCTTCGTGCGCTCCTCTAGGCGGATATGCCAGTCGCCAAGGCGCTGACGCTCGCTCTCTAGAGCTGTCCACTCCCGCCGGATGGCCGCCTTGGCGGTAGATGTCGCCTCTTCTATCGTCCGCCGGACCTGGACCAGCACCCGGGGGAGGGGGAACCGCATCCTCCTCTAAGGGACCCTGCAAGAGCCGCCTACCAGAGACCACCTCCAGCTCTTCCTCTGCTGTAGGTTCAGAGCTGGGGGTGGGGACATCCGGCACAGACATCGGGACCTCGGGCACCGAGGTGCTCGCCGTTGCTGCGCCTGCTGCCGCTGTGCTCGCCGTCGCCAAGCCCGGTGTCGGCGCGACTGCCGCCGTAGCCGGGGCCTCGGGGGCCACCGTGTCGGGCGTTGCTGCGCATGGCGCTGGCGCATCCGCCGCCACCACATTCGGCGCCATCGGGTTAGCAGAAGTCACCGCACCTGAGCTCCCCACATCCGCCGTCGCTTCCGCCGTTGCCAACGGCGGTGGAAGAGCTGCCTGGGCGAGAGGCCCTGGCAAACAAAGAGAAGAAGCCCTTCAGCAGAAAGCGACGCACCGAGAATAAGGGGAGTGAACGGAAGAACACTTACCCCGAAGCGCCAGGTCTCCAGCGTCCACGGAGGCTGGGCGACTGCTTCTGCTGCTGCTGCCCTGGTAGTGGCGGTGGTGGTGGAGGCTGCTGCTGCTGCTCCCGAGGCGGCGGCGGAGGCGCACCTCATGGCTGCTGTTGCTGCCCTGGTGGTGGCTGACGTGGCGGCGGCAGAGGCGCATCTCGTGGCTGCTGTTGCTGCCGGGTGGAGGCACCTCCCGGCGGTGGTGGTGGCGGCGCGGCTACTCCAGGGGTCCCGCGAGAGCCGGGGGCCCGGGAGCTACCCTGGCCCGCGTCCTCAGCGGTCCTCTGACTCTTTGCGGCGGGCTCCATAACTGGGGTCCCGTCGCTGCGGTGCAACCTGCGCCGGCTCGCTTCCTCTGGCGATGCGCCGGAGCTGCTCCGGGCCTGGTTGGGACCGCTCGCAGCGGAGCTACCAGCTACGGCCTGCTTGCCCTTGGTAGAAGGGCCAGACCCCGCGGCGCTCGGAATGACCTGTTCACCGGACGCACCAGGGATCCGGATCCCACGGTCCGGGTCGCCCCCAGTTTGGCGTGCTGCTAGCCCACCGTCGTCGAGGGTCGGCAGGGTGGCCAGCACCGCTGTCCTCAGGCGTGAGTCCTCGCCGAGAGGAACGACACCCTGAGGAAGGATCAGGTGCTCCAGGATGAAGATCTCCCCCGTCACCGCCCGCACCAAGACCTCCAAGGCTTCCTGGGTCAGATCGCTGTCCTCCCCGCGGTGGGTCCTGCTGCAGTCTTGGGGCCCGGTGAAGCTCCAGGAAGGACCCGGCCGCTGCTTCAGAGGGGCGATCCAGCACTTCAGGAAGTCTCCGAGCACGTGCAGCGAGGTGAGGCCGCTCTCGGCCAGCACCCTGATCTTGCTTAGCACGGAGTCAAACTCCGAGGGCAGGGGCGGCTTGGATCTCCAGGACTGGCGGTCGGAGACGGGTCCCCCGGTCGGCATGAGGAGGCGCTCGTTGGCTTCGGTGGTGGCGATGACCCACTCCTTGCGCCAATCCTCCCACTTTCCGCAGTAAGCCCGGGCATGTAGGGCGTCCGCAAATCGCTCCTCATCTGGAAGTTGTACGCCCCCACTCCATCGTTGCCCTTCCCGGATTTCACTAGGACGAAGAAGTGGCGGAAGAGAATGACGTAGGGCCGCACCCCCACGAACATCTCGCATAAGTGGACGAAGATTGACATCAGGATGATGGAGTGGGGCGTGAGATGCTGGAGCTGGAGGCCGAAATCCTCCAGCAGCAGCAGGAAGAATGAAGAGATCGGCAGCTCCAAGCCGGTGGAAATGTGCGAAATAAACAGCACAAATTTCCCGGTGTGCAGATCGCCGAGGGGAACCGAGCCTGCTCGAATCCCCCAGGCAGTCTCCTGTGGACTCCACCCAAGTAGGCGGCGCACCGTGTTCAGTTCCTCCTCGGTTTGGAAACGACGGGGACAAACGAGGGACGCCATCTTGCTATGGAGGCGAGGAACAATCTACGCAGAAGTGCAAGGGGCGAGGAGGCTCAAAGGCAAAGGGGCGCAGAGGTTTGGAAGGAAGAAGGCGAATGCGGAAAAGTAACCGCGGTATGCGGTTCGGCCCTTTATGAAGTCTGACCCATCCGGCGCGCCCCGGAACCGTCGCTGGAAGCCAAGCGACACCCACGCCTGGTGTTAGCCGCCCAGTCCATGACAAGGGGGACCAGGTCCGCCTGTCAGGGAGGGCGGGTAACAAACAAAGGTGTGAAAAGACGGGATCTGAACCGTCATCTGCGCGCGAAGCGAGGCGGAAGCTGGGCTGACGTGCGCGCATAAAGCGCTGGCATGACCAGACTTTTTGGGAACTGCGCTGGTGGTAAAAATTCCATTTACCCCGGCTTAGATAAATTCGGTAAATTTTGAATAGATCTGAACGAAGACACAACGATGCGCCCGGTGGCTAAAGTTTAGATTTACTCGGTAAAACGAACACTTACCAGCAAACCAAGTCGCTCGAATGTGAGGCGTCTTTGATCAGCTTGAAAGAACTCGCGGAAAAGAAAAAGGGGTGGCGAAGTTGCCAACGAGAAAGTAAATTGCAAGTAGTAAAGTTTGTTTGTTTGGATGTGTATCAATCTTTACAATAGCCGAGGGCCTTATATTTATATCCCACGCTAACACAATTCTAGCCGATTACGGCAAAGCACGATTCTATCTTAAGAAACCTATTTTAATAAATAATAAACACCACCTTCCAAACTGAGACCGTCTCGTACCAAAACTTGCTTATAAATGCTGAGACGCCTGATCGGCACCAAATCATGACCGATCACTTTCCTCCGTGCACCATCGCCATTTTCAACTTGGCATTCCTTCCATTTATCATCCTTTTGATAAATAGGTTTCTACGGAACTCGCACATGATCCGCATAGCACGGAGCTAGGACGTCGAGCCGTCGCGACTACTCAGCTCGATTTGGAAGATGCGCGAGTGTAGCATACAAGATAGAGGACCCCGGTGCAGCTGAATTGTACTAGAGGGAGCGGTAGAAACTGCCTCCCAGTACCCGGTGTGGACAGACTAAAATTATGCAATGAAATCCTACACTAGAAATAGTCTAACATGGTTAACCGGATGGTGTTTGTGTCTTTGTTGTCTGCTCAATTTGAACTTATTTTTCGGCAGTTTTTCTGCTCGATTCGGTTAAAAAAATAGTTATAAAATCATCCATTTCGGACTTTTAGAGTGAGAGGATCTGATGACAAGGGACAAATCCGCTGAACTTATCCGATCTGTTATCCATTACATGCGCGCACTGTACCCAATTAGGGGTAGTAATAGGCCATGATTCTAATGCTCTTTTCAAAATTCAACTTTACCCTTAATATTTTTAGCTCAAAATTGAATAAGATTAGAACCCGATTTTATTGGGATCCAGCCCTTAAATTATCTAGACTAAAAATTAAAATGATTTACCACCCCTGTACCCAACCACCTTCTCTTCCCGTCCTTCGACCTTTTCTGTCAACACGGAACGGAACCCTGATTTTGCAGTCGACCACGCGCAGCGCTCGCGGCGGTCGACTGCATTGGCTCAATAACTATTCCCGGACGCAGATTCACATGCCGTCCTTCTTCCCCTTTCTCGTGTTCTCCTTCCTCCTTCCCCTCCTATTTTTCTTCCTCGGTTCCCCTTCCCTTTTCCATCGTGTTTTCTTTGAGTAGATGCACAGGAGCGTAGCAAGGGAGTCGCAGGCCGGCGCAGGTGTCATCTCCGACCAGGGAGCGGCGGAGACCCCCGCAGGGGGAACGGTTGCGGCAGCAGTGAGTAAGCGGCTGCTGACCTCCGCGCAGCACCAGTAAGGAACTTTTGCGAGCTCCGGGTGGCGGACCCCTTCGTGGGATAGTCCAGCAAGCTCCAGGTTCCAGTGAGCCCAGCCATATCGGCTCGGTGGCGGGCGGCGCTCAATTTTTTTATTTTCTTTTTCCTTTTTTTCTTGTTTCAGGCAAACAAATTTGTAACTTTTTTGTAGCTATAATTTGTCTACCATTTTTTCACATGTCGACTTTTTTCTACATTACTTTTTTCAGTAGCTCAGTATAATTCTAGAAAGTTTGTCACGTATTAAAGTTTGTAGTATAAATTTTTTTACGGACATTTTTTACTTTCTTTTTCTAGAAAGTTTGTTATGTATTAAAGTTTGTAGCATAAATTTTTTTACGGACATTTTTTAGTTTCTTTTTCAAATAGCGCTGTTAGCTATTTCCAAAAACAAATTGTGTGGGAACCGTTGATTAGCCAAAGTAGAAAGATGAGACTGTCTGAAAATCGACCGGAGCGACGGAAAAAAACGGACGACCGTAAATTAGAAAACCCCAAACCCTCGGCTACAGTCTACAGGTTGACCTGAAGAACGAAAGTCCATTCCAGTGACGACACAACACCTAGTAGCTACAACTACAAGCTAAAACTTCACAAGAGACTGTACACAGGAACACTTCGTTGCCTGCCAGCTTTGGTCACATGAACTAATGAGCACCTGCAGACCTGCTTGACCCTGATCCGTTTGATGGTGGAACGAGCTCTCAGAACGAGTCCGACAGGAGCCAGGTCGCGAACGACTCCAGCTCGTCGTCCTCCTGGTGGTTGTTGCAGCCCGCAGCGGCGGCCTGCGGCTCGTCGGGCTGGTTGTCGCCCTGCTGGTGGCAGGGGGCGGCAGGCTGGCCCCAGAGATGGGCCGCGAAGCCGTCCCAGTCCATGTCGAGGAGGTCGTCCACCTGGGCCTCGGCCACCGCGTCGAACCCCGTAAGCGGATCGTGGCCAGACCCGATATCGCCGCCGCTCGACAGCAGGGCCTCCATCTCGCTCTCGGCCTCCCAGAGGCCCCCAAACTCCATCGCCGCCGGGTCCAGCACCAGCGAGCCGGTCGCGTCCTCGCTCCAGGGCCCCTCGGGCGTGTTGGCGCCTCCGCCGCCGGCGACGCCGCTGCTGCTGCCGGGCTGGTTCTGGTCCGGGTCCACCACGGCGCTCCGCGCCCCGTCGCTGTGCCGCGGGCTCGACGCCGCGGCGGCGGCCACCGGGCCGGAGGCGCCTTTCGCCTCGGCGGACCCCGCCGGCTCAGGCTCCTTATCAGGGCCCGGCAGCTGCTGCTTGCTCCGGGCCTTGCTACCGCCGCTGGTGGCGGTGGCGGCGCTCTTTGGCGAGCGGCCCGGGGTCCGGCCGCCGCGGCGCTTCTCGGCGCTGTGCAGCTTGCTGATGTCGACGGTGATGGTGTCGTCCGGGCCGGCGGTGTAGGTCCGGCGGTACGTGTGGATCTGCCGGCTGAGGTGCGAGTTCCAGTAGTTCTTGATCTCATTGTCTGTTCGGCCGGGCAGGTGGCTCGCGATCAGGGACCACCTGCGGGGACGGGAGCAAAAACCAAATCATGTTCCGGAACGCAAAGACCAAAAAAAAAAAAGGGAGCCCAAGAAAACCATCGAAACGCACGGGAACGGAAAACGCGACGTCTCACTGACCCGGCCAAATCAGCCAAGTCATGGTCATGCATGTGTCATGTGTGCGTCTGGCTACGGAGCTGGCTGATGCGCATCGCTTCGAGCAGAAAGAGAGCGAGCGGGTGAAAGCGATCACTTCGAGCAGAAAGAGAGCTGAGCGGGTGAAAGCGATCAGGTGCTAGTCGAGGGAGAGTGGTGAATTAGATAATCTTAAAATCTTAATTTATGACTTCAACTAGTTTGCACAAAATTTAAACTAAAACAAACTACTTAGATATGCAATTACGATTCATCTTAATATAAAACCCTCATTCAAAAAAGTTTAGCAACCTATAGTCAATCCTATAAAAAAACTACTCTATAAAAGTAAAGGCACATAAGTTGCAAAATAAATTGCGGAAGTTTAAAAAGAGAGATGAGAGGAAGCGGACTCTCGACACGAGAATTTATCCCGTGGTTCGGATTGCCACAAAAACGCCCCTACATCTACGTTGTTGAAGCACTCACGAAGAGTATCGCTTCCCGACAATCAATTCTCTTCCGTGAACACAATCACGGTCACTTTGATCTCGATCTTCACTAAAGGAACAGAAGTAGAAATGATATAGAAACGGAAGTAGAAATGATGTTTTTCTGTCCGTTTTCATCACTAGTGCCATATGATATGACAGCAGCTCAGTTCCGTACTTGTTCGGGGACACCCGACCGATGAATTGAATATTCGTGTACTTGAATCTACCGCACTTGCGAGACAATAATCATGCGCAGGGTTGCCCGGCGCGGGGATTAATTCCTTTCCTGTAGCGTGATAGCTAACCTAGCTAGCCGGGCGCCATTTTGCTAGAGCTCGATCGTACTTTCCATTCCACAGCGTATTTTTTTAGTTTTGCTATAGTTTTTCCGTCCTCTTGCAGTTGCACGTCATATCTCGTGTGCATATATACAGTTAAACCTGCAGTTGCTTATTTGACGCCCTTCCCAAAAGATCCGCCGGTCTAATCCGTCGGAGGAGCTTATACGCGTGAGCGTGTAGTTTGTGATTCTAGTGTGCTTTATAATTAACAAATGATGCTATCAAATACTTGCCTTCTAATATCCTTTATCCTTTATTTGGACACGAGAAAGACCCCATAGATCGTGCTTTCCTCGTGCTGCTGCTTTTCTTTCGATAGCTTGATGGATATATGCAAGAGCAGGCGGCAGCCGATCGACCAGCATATACAAGTTAAAAGTTTGTGTGTGTCGACCCCTGTTTGACAATGCTACTTTATCTACGGATGAACGAGCTCTGCTCTGGCGCGCCGGCCGGGGCACGCCATGCATGCACGTACGTGGCCTCGGAAATTCACATGCATCTGTCTGGTAAGGCAAACCGCACACGCAGCACGCCCTCCTGCCACATGTACTGGTCTATACACATGCAGTGACAAACTGATGACAAGGACCGAACCGACACAGCCCGAACTAAATGCACTCGCTCGCGCGCGGTAGACCGAGCGTTCGTAGAGCCCGCGTACACGGTACACATGATGAACAGTGCTGTAAAACACATGAACAGAGGGGATGCATGGTTGGTCGATCGTGATGTTTTCGGCCACGCAGTCTTTAATTTCTCAGCCTGCTGCTATAGTAGTATACCCCCTCCCTACTCCAGCAGTGTCTGTCTGCTGCCTGCAGCAGTGTGCGTACATGTACGTGTAGTGTCTCAACTTTGAACCGATCAGAGCAGTCACCAAATGAACATTTTAAAGCACGCACGGACAATACGTTCGTTCTCCTTGTTGCTACACCTATATAGGGGAGTCGTAATAGCTAAGGCACTTAAAGAGGTTTCATTGGAGTAGCCGCCTGCTGTGTCGTTGACTCTTCTGCCAATGATTTCTTTTTCAGGGACTTCTTTTTAGACAATAAAATTTGCCGGGGACTATTTAACATATAGTACCGTGCTTTTTTGCTGGGTCGTCTGGCATACGTCATACGTGGCAGTGATTTTGCAAATGAAGGGGCCTACGCTGTAGTGAACTTTATAGTCGGGCCGGTCGGGTGTACACTCACTCTCAGCGGGTCGTCGTAGTAGTTTTGATTGGGGCGTTACCTGTTCCCAAGGGTGGCGTGGAGCTTGATGATGACATCCTCTTCCTCCTTGGAGATGTTCCCCCTCTTCACGTCCGCCCGGAGGTAGTTGATCCACCGCAGCCGGCAGCTCTTGCCGCACCGGAGCAGCCCTGCAGCAGAGACATATATAACACAAGAATACGAGACGAAATAATGAACAGGATGCTGTTTAACACTTAGTAGTGCGCTATAGCTAGCTCGTAGCTTTGGCTACTCTCATCTTATTAACGGACGACGACGACATGCGTATATCTCTCCCCATAGATATAAGGTACTCTTTGCAACCTTTATGCATCGATCGAGAACATGTGCAGGAAGAGTTAAAAAAAAAGGATAATATACGCCTAAGCTTGCTTGGTTACCTGCATTCTTGGGCAGCGACCTCCAGGATCCCTCTCCGTGCTTGGCAATGTAGCTGGCCAGTATCTCGTCCTCCTCCGCCGTCCACCTCCCCCGCTTCAGGCCCACCTTCTCGCAGCACGGCGCCCTCCCCATCGCCGCCGATCGGTCTCGCCGGCCGGCTACGTAGCTACTAGCTCCGGACCACCAGCAACGGCGCCCCGCGGTGCGTGGTGTCCGGCCGCTAGCTGATCGCACCCCGCCGCCGCGCCGGTGCTGCTGCTGCTTTCCACTCCTCCTCACACTGCGCTCAGTCTCCGCTCGCGTGCGTCCAAGGGAGTTGGTGCGCGTGCGGCCGGGTCACACCCGCGCGCTGGCCGCGGGGCTCTCAGCTCGCTCCTCTCGATCTTATGCGCAGTGTGTGTGCTGGGCTGCTGGCTAGCGAGGACGCGACAGCGCGCGGGCGGCGCCATAATATAGCAGCGGCGCTCCGCTCGGGGGTACATACACTACTACCGCTAGCACTTACGCTGGTGACCGCGGACCGCCCGGTTCGTTACGTGGGGAACGGTAAGCGGGCCGTGTGGCTGGGGACGCGGCACGTGGGCGTGCGGGCGCCGTGGCGCGAGGCCGCACCACCGTCCCCTCACGCGGCCGCGCGGGCGACCACGTTGTCGGCGGCGCCCGCCGTCGTATTTTCTAGCTACGGCCGGGGGGCCGGGAACGTACGCGCAGTAAGTATGCTACTGTTCTGCTATGCAGTAGCGACGTACTCGCTAGTCGCTATTAGTACTATACATGTCTAGCTAAAATCCCGATCCGGGGCCCTGCCGGCCACAGTGGCTAACTAACTAGCCCCTGCAGCCAGCAGTATACTAGATAGCAGCAGCTAGGATCGTATCATCATGCCGTGGCCCCCATTCGACACTGGAATACTGATCAACAGGCGAAGGTGCACGGGAGGTCGTGGTGATGCCGCTGTGATCGATAGCGACTAAAAAAACCAGACAAGTTCCGCTGGCGCGCGTGACCCGAGAGGGGGTGATTACGTTCAGCTTGTAAACGATCCGCCCCCCGGTACGGCAGCCTGCAGGACGGCTGCTCTGACCTCTAGTAACTAGCACGTTTTTTTTTTACCACGCACGTCCTGGCTTTGTGCTACGGCTCGATCCGATCCGGTAGTCAGGGCAGGGCATGCTTGATCAGCTCCTCTCCCTTCCGGCGGCGCAGGTACGGCCGGCGGCCGAGCTCCCGTAGCGCGCTCGACCCAAACGGGCAGATGCACGTCGCCCGAGTAGGCAAGTACACGTCCGTGATGGCCGCACAGTGATGCCGGCGCGCGGTGCTGTCCAGCTCCAGGGGGCAAGAGAACGAAGGCCAGGGACGGCGCGCTGGAGTGCGCGCGCACAGTGCGGTCGATCTCGACCGGTCACGTTGCAGAGCTAACCACCAATGCGGGTGCGTGATCATAGCTCAGCTGCGCGCGCGGTACACGTGCGGGTCTGAGACTCTGGGTGCTGGTGCACGACGGCGCCTATACACCCGCCAACCGTGCAGCAGTGGATGGACCTTGCTTTCTTGCTGCTGTCTTTTCCGTCCCCCCCGTAACAGCAGGGCAGGAGGGAGGGCACACGCGCGCATGCCAAAACGAGCATTTGTCCATGAAGCACACGTACGGACTCAAATCTTATACTCCCGTTCCAAAATATAGCTACTTCTAGCGTTTAAATTTTATCTTATAATACAGCTATTTTAAGTTTAATTTCTAGGTGACTTTTTTAGTATGCGCGGTCTAAAATTACCCCTGCTTACATGCAAATTAATTATGGCATCATGCAGATCTGCATGCAAGCTAAACAGGGAAGCCATAACTATTATCTTAACTAGTGCATCGTAATTCAGTAAAGAAGAAGGGTAATATAAACTTTTACTCTCCATCCTTAATCTGTCTACAAAAAACTCTAGAAGTAGCAATATCAGAGGGAGTATGTTTTTTTTTGGGTTAGCGATGATCATGAATGAATTGGTTGTGAAAAAGGTATGCATGCTCTCTCTATATTTATATATGCAAAAATTTATTTTTCGCACATTTATATTCCATACGTATCATTTCACTTCATATCTTAGTTTAGGAGCGCATAGTAACATGGGCAACTTATCATATTTTGTCAAGAAAAATGAGGGATCGATTTAGTACCTGTCATAGACCTTCCTTTTCCTTTTAAAATATGAATTCATACAAGATATTGGACTTAGGAAAAATCTTAAAGTAGTTATATTCTAGGGCAGAGCAAGTACTAGGTAGGATATGTTGTCTTCCGTCAAAAGTTAAGACCGTCAATAAAATCTATCAACTCCCAACACAATAAAGAGCGCCAAACGAGAGCGATGAAAGTGATACATAGCGCGTGTTCCATGATTAATTGTCGTTTGTTCGTAAATAACGGATTATGACGCTTTAGGTGTCTCTATTTATGTATCCTGCTTATTAACCAAAACAACACATCATGCGTGCAATTCTATTAGGTATTCTAGTTTAGTAGCCCGTTGCCCTAGGTCTGACAGTTATAGCCCACAAATATGGTCTGTTCTGTTTAAAAACCATGGGGGTAGATGGAACTCCATAGTTCTGACATGCATTGTGATGCTATTTCTAGATGCATAATGCTAGTCTATGGATGTAATAATACAAAATAGATATCTTAGTTTAATCACACATTTCATACGCAAAAGAAAATTAAAATAGGAAGAAAAATTTTCCTAGCTATTGGGAAACATGCTAGCTAGTCTTAGATTTATTTTTCATATATAGGTAAACTAGCTAGTACTTATTAATTATAGCCAGACTATATATATAGAGCCAGGAACTGTTTATTTTTTCTCTCTATAGAGCCAGGTATGAGAATGACTCAAGTCGGAAAGATATATATATATAGAGCCAGGAACTGTTTATTTTTTCTCTCTATAGAGCCAGGTATGAGAATGACTCAAGTCGGAAAGATATATATATAGAGAGATGTTTGGATGCAAGTTCTGCTCCTAATGTGGTGGCACTACTACAAAACAGGCATTTGTTCCAGGCCATTTGTCCCGGCAGCCTTTGGGCCCGGGACAATAGGTGGCTTTTGTCCCGGGTCCAACGGCTAGCCGGGCCAGCGGGGGGGGGGGGGGGGGGACAGGGGCCTTTTGTCCCGGTTGGAGACACCAACCAGGATAAAAGGGGGTCCTTTTGTCCCGGTTGGTGGTTCCAACCGGGACAAAAGGCCCGCGTAGCCATTTGTCCCGGTTGGAACCACCAACCGGGACAAAAGTCCCCCCTTTTGTCCCGGTTGGTGCCTCCAACCGGGACACAAGGCCTTGGGCCCCTTATCCCCTTCCCTCTCCCCCGCCCGAGCCATTCAGCTCACTTGTTTTCTTGCTGTTCTTGGCTCGGGATAAAGGAGTTCTTGCTCATTTCTTCACCACATTTGTGAAGATCTTTGATTCCCCGTCCATCCATCGGCGCTAAAGGTTTGGGGCTTGTTTTTCTCTTCTTCCTTGGCTTGTATAGCTCATTTCATGCTTTTGAAATAGAGAAAATGTGTAGCTAGCTCATTTCTTGGATATTTAGCTAGCTAGATTGCATATATAGGTGTGATTTTCTTTTAGATTTAGATGAGTATGTGGATAGTAGAAATTTTTAGAATGAGTGTAGACACTTCATGTGATGTACTTGTATATATGACCATATTGTGGATAGTTGATTTTTTTTATTCATGAATGAATTAATGAAATGAGTATATTAGAATTTTTTGTATTATGAATGGATTATTTTGACACTCTAGTAATGTATTTAATCAGGCTCACATTGAAACCATATAGAAGCTAAAAAAATCTTTATTTCGAAATAAGTATACATCGTTAATCTCCATCCAACGGTGATGGCACTACCTGTCGGGGATACACGATGCGCTATAAGGACGTCGCAAATCGGTTGGTCGCATCACCAGCACTTCCGATTGATAAGAAGACAGCATTTGACGCAGTCAGCATGCCCGTTGTTGTACTGAGAGCATATCAACGAGCATGCTGCCTGTGCCAAGTGCTGTGCCTATTAATCGTAAATGTTGGTGCTGCGACTGGCCGATTGGTGACATTCTTGTATCGCACCGTGTCCCCCCGAAAGGCAGTGTCATCACCGCAAGGTTGAGGTTGCTGACATATACATTTTCAGAAATAAAGGTTTATTTTTCTTCTAGAGGGTATCTGGATATTGAAAAGAGTGTACTCCTGGAACTGAAGGGTGTCAAAGTAATTAGAAGTTATAGAGATTTCTTTCAATTAATTAGAGATTTCTTGAGGATTAATGATACATTTCGTCTTTTTATATGATTTCATTGTTATTTGCGAGAGTTATTAATCTAATCATTGTAATTGTAATAGTAAATAATTTTTGCATTGTAATGGTAAGAATTTATAATTTTGTGGAAAATAAAGGTATCTTTCAGTAAAATATGGCTTCAGCAGCTGGAGGGAGTGGCGCCGGTGGGGGTGATCGTTGTCCTTCTGGAGAGAAGGGCACAACTCGAGTAGGTCGTCGGTCCAAAAAACCTAGTGCTTTTCATAGGGCAGCGCTCCGTTATTTGGAAAAAGAATATAGAGAATGCATGGCAAGGGGCGAGGAACCTCCTTTTGATCTTGAGGATTTATTGCGGCGTTACGGTTCGTCACCACCAAACTCGGAGGTTTCAGCTCCGCCATCTTCTTCTGCACCAACAAGAAATCCGTTAGAGCATTCCGCGTTCCAACGCAAGGACGGTTGAAAACCTATGTGTTGTTGACCGAATTTTTAAGTTTCATGTATAATACTCCTTTGTTAAGTTCTGTAATGGATTAAGTACTCCTTTTAATTAATCAAGATGTATGATGGATATTTCATATCTTTTAATTATTCATGTTATGTTACATTTAGTTTAATTTATGTTTGATATATTTTATTTATTCGATACGTGTAAAGAATTCAAATTGATTTATTTAAAATGCAGATGGACCGGCAATGGATGTACAATGCTGACCGACGTTCGAAAGAATTCATTGATGGCCTGCATTATTTTTTGTCTGTGGCTGAGGCAAACAAGCAGAATGGTTTTATGTGCTGCCCGTGTGTTCATTGCAACAATAACAAGGATTACTCATCTTCAAGAATCCTACATAGCCACATTTTCGCAAATGGTTTCATGGAGAAGTATGTTTGTTGGACGAAGCACGGAGAACAGGGGGTTACCATGGAAGACAATGAAGAAGAAGATTTTGACGACCACTTTCCCGGGAATGCTGGAATCGGTGCATTCGAGGACGATATTCTCATGGAAGAGCCCGAAGTAGATGTAGCAGAAAATGATCCCAGCGACGATCTGGGGCATGCATTGCACAATGTGCAGGCAGACTGTGAGAGTGAAACGGAGAGGTTGAAGTTCCAGAAGTTGTTAGAGGACCACCATAAGTTGTTGTACCCAGATTGTCAAAATGGATTGAAGAAACTTGACACCACCTTGGAGTTGCTGCAATGGAAGGAGACAAATGGTGTATCCGACAAGGGATTTGGTGAATTACTCAAACTTGTTAAAAAAATGCTTCCTAAGGACAACGAATTGCCTGCCACAATGTATGAAGCCAAAAAACTTGTTTGCCCTTTAGGACTGGAAGTGCAAAAGATACATGCATGCCCCAACGACTGCATCCTCTACCGAGGCGAGTACGAGAATTTGGATGCATGTCCCGTATGCAGTGCATTGCATTACAAGATTAGAAAAGATGATCCTGGAGATGTCGAGGGGGAGCCTCCCCGGAAGAGAGTTCCTGCGAAGGTCATGTGGTATTCGCCTATAATACCACGTTTGAAGCGTCTGTTTAGAAATAAAGATAATGCTAAGTTGATGCGATGGCACAAAGAGGAACACAAGAAAGACTCGATGTTGAGACACCCCGCTGATGGGTCGCAGTGGAGAAAAATAGATAGAACGTACCCTGAATTTGATTTGGATGCGAGAAATATAAGGTTCGGTTTGAGTACGGATGGCATGAATCCTTTTGGTGAGATGAGCAGTGGTCATAACACTTGGCCTGTGACTGCTGTTAAGAACTTAATGTTCACTGTTGCGTACGGTACCGCCATGCCAACCCAACCAGGCGACGTGTACCACGGGCAGCAAATTCCGCCTGGATACACACGAGTTGGCGTGGAGCAGGTGTGCCAGGGTTGGGAGACGCTCGAGCTTGATATTTCTGGAGGCGATGGGGAGAGGACACTAGCAGAAGCCATTCATGGCTACATCCTATGGGATAAGCGCTACATTGTCCTAAAGTCGGATGATCAAACACCAAGACCGGCATCTCAGCATGCCTCTCCAAGGCCGGCATCTCCGCAAAACTCCCCAAGGGCAGCACTGTCTCGGCAAGGATCACCGGCACATTCTCCATCACCATCATCTCATGTGCCGATGAACACTCAAGCGTCACCGTCGCCTCCATGGTCACCCCCTCCGCCGCCGGCAAAGAAGCAGAAACGGCCGCCGGCAAAGAAGGTAGCTGCACCGGCTAAGGAGCCTCCAAAGAAGAAGGAAAAGAAGAAGAAAACCAAGGAGGCTCCTATTAAATCCTGGGACATGAGCCTTGAAGAATGCGATCGGATAACTCAAGAAAGAGTTAAAGAGCACTTCAAGCCGAAGCCGAAGCTGGAGCCCGAGAAAGTCATAAATCCGATAGATTTGAAATTTTTTAAGGGGATGTGCGAAGCAAATAAGAGAAAATTCATTCCAAGAGACCCCCCTTCAGACTACGAACGCACAATTATCAAAACTACTGAGAAAAAGAAGAGACAATCAAAGTCGTCGTCGTCCGACGTTCCACAGCTCGGAGCCCAAAAGAAACAATCAATAGAGCCTCTCGTAGTGCGACAGACGACGCAAGAACAAGACTTTGTTACATTTTTGAAAGAATCAAACCTGACGGCGGCTCAGATTGCAGGGGGAGAAGATATTCCAAAGGCCGATGTGGTCGTCAAATAGACGTTTGAGATCGGCAAAACTCTTGTACCCCCCGAAGTAGTGCCTGTGCTTCCAACGCAAATGTATAAGCTGCACCAGCACTACATGCGTGCGATGGCCGATTGCATCTTCATGCAGGGCGCAAAGATTAAAGATGACGATTTCTTACGGGGGAGGCCATTATATGGATAAACTGGGAAGAAATTTACCAACTGTTCCATCAGGAGGCCCTCGACATCTCTATGGTCGGCTTGTGGGTTCTGTAAGTATTTTACTCTCCTTACGTATTGTTTTGCATGATCTCAATATACTGATCTCTTGATTTATTCGGTATCATGTAGAATGGAGATACATACTTGCAGAAGAAAGGGATACTCTCACCTCGGCTTCATCAACCCAATTACTTGTAATTGGAGGCTTCTACGTGACAATTCCGATGAGATATTCCAAAACTTGTTCAAGTACATAAGCGTTCATCACAACAAGCAAATGATATTGTTTCCTTACAACTTTGCATGAGTGATTCCTTCCGTCTAACTCTTTTTATTCTGTAATCGAATTGTTTAAACCTTAACTACCAAGAACTGCCTCCGTATAATCTTGCAGTGAACACTTTGTCCTAATTGTCATAATTCCCGAGAAGAGCCTACTCGTGGTTATGGACTCATTGAGGAGACCTCCAGAACAATACGAAAATCTTCTTAACATGATGAAAAAGTAATTCTACCACTACTCCGTCGATGACTGATAATTTGAATCACTTTGTTACTTGACTATAATTGTTCTAATCATGCACAGGGTTTGGAAAGAATTCGCTAAAAATCATCCAGGCAAATTTGACAAGGAATTGAAGATCAAGACAGATTTTCCGGTACGCACTTGGATAATTCGTTGCACGATTTATTAGTTTTATTATATATTCATGTAAATACCTGATAATTTCTTCTCTCTTAAAGTGTATGAGGTAGAAACCAGGCACTGTATTGTGCGCATACTATGTATGCGAGAACATCCATGGTCTGGTAGGTCCTCCAAAGGGCTGGACAGATTGGGAGGAGGAAGTAAGTAAAAAACTTGTTAATATTTGAACTCGTATTTTAATTAGTCGAATTAATTATCCCCTTTTTCCATAGGTCGGGGAGATGCGCGATAAACTCATACCGGAGGAAAAGATTATGGCGATTCAAGAACAATTCTCTGGATTTATTGTTGAGCAAGTCCTCGATCCAAAAGGTGAATTCTACTATGATGGAATATCTAATATTGACAATCACAACAAATATGACAATATACGCGTATATATGTAATTAAGAACGAATATACCTATGTAAATATATATGTGTGTCTATGTATTAAATTTCTATTTTATGAGTATGTATGTATGTATTAAATTTCCAAATGGCGAATTCTACTATGTAATTAAGAACGAATATACCTATGTAATTAAGAACGAATATACCTATGCAAATATGATGGAGTATGTATGTATTATATATATAAGCACTCCAATAATATATATGTGTATATATATTTATATAATATTGGTCCTAGACATTTTCATATGTAAAGGAATTCACATGTATAGATATGTGTATACATATATATATATAAGTGAATTAATTTATATATGAAAACTATCTAGGTCAAATATTATATAAGTAACTATATATATATGTATATATTAGTGGAGATCATGCACACTGAATTCCAATACATAAGTTTAATTGAAATGCAAAAGTATAATTGAAATAGAAAAAGAATTGAGAAAAGGAAACATGAAAAAAAAAGAGACCTTTTGTCCCGGTTGGTAACACCAAATGGGACAAAAGGGTGCGCCAGCCACGTGGGCGCTGGCAGCACCTTTTGTCCCGGTTGGTGTTACCAACCGGGACAAAATGTCCTCTTTTGTCCCGGTTGCCAGACCCGGGACAAAAGGGCACCCCCTTTTGTCCCGGGCTGGCGTTCCCGGTTGGGAAACCGGGACAACAGGGGTTTCCCAACCGGGACAAATCAACGTTTTTGTAGTAGTGTGGTAATATACGCCATGACTTTACAATTAAAAGCTATGTCAGCACATCCTCGCCGCACCATTTGAATTAAGTAATCTATGACCAGGGAAAATTGGATCCAGTAATAAATCCGGAGCCAAAATTCAAATGGATATTATGTGCACTATATGAAATTAATCCCACCGAAGTTGGACTTTCCAAGCCTCGTAGGGCCTTATATGTCCAAGCAGCAGAAAATATTTTTTCCCAATTGCACTCCAAATTTAACCAACAAAATTCTGCTCAATTGTGTGTGTGTGTGTGAGAGAGAGAGAGAGAGAGAGAGAGAGAGAGAGAGAGAGATGGAAAAGCCATCTCTGAATAATGTGTGGACCCAATGGGTATCCCATGATATGCTTTTCTGTAAACGGCATATTTCCCGTTCTTGCCGACTCTTAATTGAACGCGGGACACAGAGAGGCAGAGGCCTGCAAATGCGACGTGGTATATGGTCCAGTGTTTGTTTCGTTATTATGATCTTTGTTGGACAGGCAACGCACTTAAAAACGAGCTCGCACAACTTGCCACGAGACTTTAATATTTCCACAAACATAAGTCGAATGTGAATACTTGCATAAATAAATAATACCAATGCGGGGTCGAAGAACAGGACTGCACTTTTCGAATGTAGGTGGCTTCGCATGCAAGTGTATGTGTTCAATCTTGAGCCGTGAGTTCTGAGCTGGTGTACTAGAATAATTTATACGATTATATGTGTATGACGACTAGTCTTTGGCAAACCGGTTCGGAGGTAGCCCGCTTTAATTAATTCATTGCGCCCCCGCCCATCCTGTCGCGGGCGTCTCGACGGGGACGCAACACCGGGGAATTCTCTAGCTTCGCGTCGAGATGTCCCTACGAGAAATTTATATTGTCTCACCACCTGACCGTCGGCGAGATTACACGACGCCGAGGCAAGCACGTAGGCGTCGCCGCGCCGCTTGCCAGCAGCAAGCAGCTTTTTATAAAAAAATTCCAGGGCTTTTTGTCCGCGGAACTGGCCGGCGAGATCAAGGACGAGCCTGCTAAGCTACTTTATTTTTCCCACTCTTTTTCCAGAGAACTCCGGCCGTGATACGATCGACGACGACGGCGCTAGCTGACGCGCGCGATGGGGCAGGCCACCGTCCCCGGGCCTATCATTTGGTCTCCGCGCGCACACGTACGGCAAGTGATCGGCCGCCGCGCGTGCGCCCTGCTTCGCCGCCATGGTTTACCTGGTTGGTGTTTTCACCACACGGCCACCTCCGCGGCTACGTGTACGTACCCCGGACGCGGGAATATATGGTTATTGGGTCCAGGCCTCGAGGGGAGGTGATGATCCAAGTCAAGCGCCATTGTTCTCGAGCGAGCGTCAGCAGTGTCGTCGATCACCGTAGCAGTCTGGTAGATATATGTCGCTGCCATTGTTCTCTAGCGAGAGCGAGCGATGACTCGGGTTACCATCAGCGCGCGGCTGCAACTGGCCTGCGACTCCGCGAGTGATGGATGGGCACGGCGTGCGTTGGAGACGGGAGCGGAATAATTGGGGGTAGCGCACAGCTTTCTAGTACACAACACATGAACGACGACAGAGCGAGGTAGATGGATTACATATGGAACGGAGCCAGGGCGCGCGAGCATGACAAAACGAGGAAGGACTCGGCCGCGTGCTGACGCGGCGAAGACAGTACGAATACGAAATGTTACTGGGAGATGCATGCATATATGCGATGGGTGTCAGCTCGCTCTGCCCATCTCTGATTCCTGTGGAATTCCCGTGCTAGCATCAGCCTCGTGCTCCAACCACTTGAGTGTTCGTCGCAAACTAATTAGATCGTAAAACCGCGTGGCGTTCCGAGCAAATCTCCCTGCACCTGGAAAAGGACCAAACGTATGGGGGCATTAAAGTAATTAGATCACCAACTGTAGCACATTCACTCCGGAAATCCAATTGGGCGCCCGCGCGCTGGAGCGCTTCCTGGCGCTCGGTTTGACAGCTGTCTCACCACCTACCCTCCCACAGCAGACAAATAAACTACCATGCAGTTAGTCTCCCCAACCATCCTCCCACGCGATACGCTGATCCAATTCATCAGTCGCGCGCAGGTAAAGCCGTGTTTGGTTGTGATGGTGAAAAAATTTGGTGAATCTTTTTGCACTTTTGACTACTAATTAGTAGTATTAAATAAAGTCTAATTATAAAATCATCTCCAAAACCTTAGGTACTGTAGCAAAGTTGTACCTTATGAGGGCTTTGAACGTGCGAGAGAAAGATTTAACCTTGGTACTGTAGTATTACTGTATCTAATCATGAATTAATTAGACTCATTAGATTCAACGCGCAAAGTTGCATTTATTTGTGAAAAGGTTTTGCAAACAGACTTCGTTTCGTACATCATGCATAGAAGATTCTCTTTGCATATACAGTAACCAAACACGGCCTAAGCTTCGTAGCGCGTGACGCAATAGCTGCCGTGGAGCTGTAACTGCACTCACCCACGTGAGTGATGTGACGGTCCATGTATTTGTTTTCTCTTTTCATTTCTATACTATTTTTCCCTTTGTGTTCCTAAGTATTATCATTTTTTTCTTCAGGTTTTCCCTTTTATAGCTTCTACACGTCCAAAGTGTTCTTAACAACTTTTGTATGGAAATCATATTAAAAAATTATACCAGACTTGTGTGTTTAGAAATTGCAGATAAATTTGTGCGTAAAAAGTTGTGCAAATATTCTTCCAGATAATATCTTCATACAATTTGTGCTAAAAAGTTGTCCTTCATAAGTTATTTTGAGAAAAGTATGCATTAAGTTCTATATGCATCATGAAAGTTGTGCTAAAATATTTTATTTCTAGTTAATAGAAAAAAGTTATATGTAAAAGTTATGTACATCACAAAAAGTTATGACGAGAATTTATCTTTAATAAAGATGTGCAAAAAATTATACTAAAAAATTATGTTTACAAGTTATAATTTTCCAAAATTAGGAAATTGCATAGACAAACAACTTTCCCAAATAGGAAATATATCTCTTGTCGGAGATCGAGCGCTGCGAGCCTTCCTGGCGCGCGCGCCCCGATTAGCAGACCCCCATTCACTCTGGGTAATCCCGATCGCCAGGTTGGCCGGCCGGGCGCCCCTCGCGCGTGCGTGTTCCTACGGCGCCTGCAGAACCACCTGTGGGCGCAGGGGTGGCCAGGTGAATTGTTGATGGGCCTCCCCGTCTCCGGCGATGTGGTGCCATGGAGCTCCCCATCTTCCCCGGGCGCGGACGAGTGGACCGGAGGGGCGCCGCATCGCCGCGGTTCCGGCCGATCGCCGGAGAAGAGAAAACGAGCGCTGCCGTCCGGCCGGCCGGTCGCCGTCGCCGGAAAGCCTCCGCGCGCGCCCTTTCTGAGACGGCACGATGTCCCGCTGATCGCGATTATTAAGGCGTGATGCTGCCGGCTGCCGGCCGATGACACACCTCGCAACTTGCCGGACACTTTGGCAGGTACTGGTAGCTGGCGACCGCGTTAATATTGCCCCGTCGGGCGATCCCGACGTCCTCGGAGCCGGCACGGAATCTGCAGATCCCGTTTGCATCCCGGTCATCGTTTTTGCTTTCTCATCATGGTTAGATCAGTCTTCAATCTTACGACGTTGTACGTTTTAAATTGGGGTCGAATTATAATTTTCGGATCGGAGGAGTAGTAGCCGTCCACCAATCGCCACGTCCCGTCTAGTTGACTTTACGTGTCTCCCTCTCGTGCACATGCTTGACCACTTTTGGCATCGGAGTACATGCGGCACCAAGTATTTAGACCATGGTTTCACAGTACTTAGGGTTATGGGCCTATTTGAGTGGGCTAAAGTTGAATGCCTTTAGCACACACATATTACTGATGCGTACATGCTAAAATTTTTAATTTTTCGCTAAAGTTTAGCCCACTCCATTGCACACCCATTTGGATGGGCTAGTGCTAAAGTTTAGCACTTTTACCTATTAGCATTTGGATCTAAATAGAGTTCAAATCTAATAAAATTATTGGCATCAAAGTGCGATTTCACTTCCTTGCAAAAAAAAGGGGGAGTGTTAATTCAATTACGGATGTCGAGGATATATGTTTTTGACTGCATACGGTTTTATATGTCATGCATTTTGGACAAAGGCGCTATAATAAAAAAAACTCCCTACGATCACAAAAATGCAAAACTTTAACTACTCTATATATATTATCCTCAACCAGCATTTGAAGTTCGTCCTACACAGAATGCTTAGTCGCATTTTGAAGGATTAATTGGATGATAGTTCCTTATATGAAGATTAATCGACAGGTTATTGAGTTTCTATGGTGGACCAACGTCACGACAACGACCCCAGCTATGCCGCGAAAAACAATTCGAACGCTAACCATGCTTGTTATCTGAGAGATCTAGAAGGAGAGAAATACGAGAATCTTCCAACAAAGGGAGTCAAGCGCGCTCTCCCTCTTTGCGAAAATTAAAAATGAAGCTGCGGCTTGGGCTCAAGCTGGGGCTGCTCACCTTGCGTCCTTAATAGTGTATCAATAAATTCAGGCATACAAACCTCTTTTGTAATTCTCCGGTTAGTCAGATTTGTAATCTCTCTTCTTTATCAATGAAATAAGCACTATCTCGTGCTTGTTCGTTCAAAAAAAAAAAGATAAATGCTTGAAAAGCAATCTAAATACATTACCTAGGGCACCCTGTTAATTTCTTAAAACTATCATCTTTCTGAGAATTCTTAGGATTGTATTATTTGCGGTATGGTGGTTTCATTCCTTTTCTAGATGAATTTCAATGTACACAAAGTTATTGATGATCGAAGTTTGAATGTTTGGTGCAAAAACACCATTCTTTTATGACTACATTGAGTGGAAAGTTAAAAAATCTACGTCTAAAGTGAATAGTAGTAATCATTAGAGGTAACAACGAGAAATTTATGACAAATTAAACATGATGCGCCACGAATTGTCATGATGTCAAGTTGTCAACACTACGTGCACGGTTTGAGCACGTAGCGTCGACATCGAGATGAGTTATGGCGTAGAAAGAAGAGGCACGCTATCAACATGTGTAGAGATTGCCGTGAGTTGGTGACTAGTATTTGAGGTTGGTCGAGAAAGTACCTCGATATGGTATAGGAGTGGGGGTGGGGTGGGTGAGGGGGGGGGGGGGGGTGGAGGGGTTGCCCCCTAATGCGTTGTACTCAGAGGACACCCATAATATGTCCAAAGTTAAATTCTATAAATTCTCATAATATGATATTCATAAAAGTCTAATTATAAAAATATCCCAGACTACTCCCTTTGATTCAAAATATTATTTCTTAGCCTTCTTTATATGACCTGACGGGGGAATAGACCAGGGGTCTCTAATGGGCCCGACTTATATAAAGCAAGGCCCGGCAGATTTATTGGGCCAAAGACGGGACGACCCGTTAAGGCGCGCGGGGAGCTGTCTTCGCCGCTAAGCGAACGGGTCTGGGAGCCCGACCTCCCGGACACGTGGCGGCCCCCCGACCTAGCGCCCCGGGTCAGGGCCAAGCTGGTAGCCTGAGGTGTGCGCTCCAAGGGCGCCGCGCTCCCTGACTGGCGTGCCAGCCAAGACAGCCTCCGTGTAAGACCCAAGGCGCCGGTTCTCCCTATCTTGCGCCAAGGGCCAAGCCAGCAGGCCTCCCTGACAAGGGGACAGCGCCGCTCGCACGGGCCCCTTGACACAACAGGAGGGGGCGTTCACAGACGCTGCCTCCCCTCAACGTAATGATGGTCGCCTCTGCGCACCACTCCATTACGCCTACGATCGTGACCGGACACCCCCGGCCAGGCCTCGGTAAGACACTCCTCGCCAGGCGCGCCACTTGGTGATAGAGCTACGTAAGATAGCCCCGCAGGTAAGAAACCCAGGCTCCAGCGGACAAGACCGAAGGAGACCCCCGAGTGACCGACCGGGTGGTCGCGCCGCCCCAACTGAGCCAGAATGGGACAACGCTAGGGGAACACACCGCTCAAGGAGATCGCCAGGATCATTCCTTGCACAAGAAGATTGCCAGGATCAAGCTCGCCCACTCCCGACCGACTGAGTGGGCCCCGACGACTGACAAGGATGATTTGCGCCCCGACGGTGCAAAGGCACAACACTAAATAACTGTAAATGGGGCCCCACCTTGGACTATAAAAGGGAAGCCCCCCCACGTAGGAGGTGGTTGGACTCTCACGGGTTCGACACTACTAGACCAGCTTGTAAGCTCCCCTCTGAACTTTGAGCACCCGAGCTCGAGAGCAATAGAGCAAGAACACCACCCCCATACTGGACGTAGGGCATTTCAGGCCCGAACCAGTCTAAATCCTCGAGTCTTTGCGTGCTAGACCATATCCGATCAAGCGCACAACAATCAACCAATAGAGTAGTTTTGTAGTCGCCCATTTCCCGCAGTGACAGTTTTGGCGCCGTCCGTGGAGAACGCTTTGTGCGTTCACTGCTTCGGCGATCGGATGGTTTCGATCACTCCATTCGCCGCTCCAGCGGCCGGCAACGGCGAGACAATCCGCTTCGGCTCGCTGGAGTTCCCCGCGATCCCTCGCGACAGATTGTGGGTGCCTCCACCGTTCTCGCCTTCCCAGACCTTCCAGTTCGGAAGCCTGGAGTTCATCACCGACCAGCTCGGTGCACTGCGCCTCCATGAGGAGGAAGCCGCTCCGGCGGACGCTGAGGAGCCAGCTCCTCCTCCCAAGCCTCGCAACCTGAGGCGCCGGCGATCGGTTCGCTGGCGCGTCAAGAAGCACAGGCCATCGCAGCCAACCCGTGCGGTGCTCCGCCGCATCTCGCTCATGATGGCCTCCAACCCCGCCGTCGAGGACGTCAACTTGGTCCTCTTCTCTTTGGCCAACGTCTCTCGGCAGCTCGCGGGCGGACCTCCGCTCGCCCCACCTCGCTTGTTCTCAGAGCGGCTCCCGTTCGGTCTTCGCAATGCCGCGAGCGTCTACGCTCGGGAGGTGCGCAAGGCCGCCCAAAGGTTCCAGCCCACGTCACAATTCGTGGGCATGACGGAGAGCTACCCTGACTCCATCCACGACCTTCTATGCTACGACGATCCCTTGAGTGATTCCTCAAGCACGGGGGACAACCGCCTGGGGGGCACATCTACACCGCTGCGCATGTGTGCCATGGCCGACGGCGACCTGCCATTGGAGGTGGTGCCGTCTGAGCAGACGCACACCCCAGCGGACCAACGCGAGCACGCGCTCGCCAACGTGCTGGCCCACGGTGACGAACTTCGTCATCGCGAGCAGGCGCCTCCGCTCGTGGGACAGCCTCCACGGGCCCTCTCTGGGTCAACAGAGGTGAACCTCACAAGTTCCGCGCGCCGGCCCGCACGTGCGGTCAACCACGACATCATCAACAACGCCCGCATGCAGCTCCTGCAGGAGTTTCATGCGGGTTAGAACATCGCAGCAGCCGCGATCCTGCTGCAAACGCTGCCAGAGCCACAAGATCCGGCCCAAAGACACCTTCACCGTCAGGTGAGGAATCTAGTCGAACTTGCCGCCGTCCAACAGACGGAGAGCTCCTCGTTTCACCGCCGGCAAGCTGCTACCTCATGCCCAGTTGGCGGCGCAAGCCATGGTGGGGGGGAACCATCCCAAGAACAATGTACCTCGCCTCCACGGCAGCCCGACGTGGGCGGCGCGCCAGCCCCAGCGGCGGCATCCGCTCCTCTCCCGCCGAGGCCACCGATCCACGATCGCGTCGGTTCTAACTACGACGCGCGCAGCATGATCCGAGGCCGACAGCTGGCGAGGCACCACGCCGACATTGATCGCATGGCCACTCGGGCAAAAGATGCGCGGGCATATGCCCCCAACCAGGATCACGTCCCTACGACTCCGACGTGGATCACGACCGGAGTCGAAGTCGGGATCCCACCGGGCCAAACGCCTTCTCTAGAGCAATCTGGGGGGCACCTTTCCCCCAACGCTTCCGACCGTCGGCGAACATCGTGAAGTACACTGGGGAAACGAACCCTGGTGTGTGGTTGGAGGATTACCAGCTTGCATGCCGAGCCGGAGGAGCGACCGACGAACACTTTATCATCCAGTACCTCCCCATATGCCTGGGAGAAAACGTCCGCGCCTGGCTGGATTTCTTGCCCACCGACTCCATCGGCTGCTGGACAGACCTCCGCAAGGTCTTTATCGGCAACTTTCAAGGCACATACGTGCGCCCTGACAACTCTTGGGACCTAAAGAGCTGCAAGCAGGAGCCCGGTGCGTCCCTGCGCGACTACATCCGGCGCTTCTCCAAGCAGTGCAACTCACTGCCGGGCGTCGTTGACGCCGATGTCATCGGTGCGTTCCTCAGCGGGACGCACTGCAAGACCCTGGTCCACAAACTGGGGTGCCAGAAGCCGCGTACCATGCACGAGCTCCTGGAGATTGCCACCAGCCACACCTCCGGCGAGAAGGCGGTCGGTGCCGTCTTCGAGCACGACCAGCGCGCGGCACAAGAGAAGCGGCGCGACTGCAACAAGCCTTCCTCGAGCCACGAGGACAGGAAAAACAAGAAGAACCGCCGACCTCCCGCCTTCGGCGAGGTCGCAGGCCGAGTGCCAGGACAAGCGTCCTCCGAGAAATGACCACTTCTACCAGCTCCTGGACAAGCCATGCACCAATTATGGCTATCCGGTGAACCACAAGTTCAAAGATTGCGATATGATGAAGCGCCTCCTCCGCAGAACAGCCAAGACTGACGGTGATGACAGCGACAAACGGCCCGACGCCGGCCAGGAGAAAAAGATGCCGGCGGAAGGAGAGTTCCCGGATGTGGATCGCTGCCTGGAGATCATCGGCGGCCTAGAGGATGAGTGCTCCAGGCGACTACAGAAAGTCCGACTCCGCGAGGTATGTGCTGCTACAAGTTCCATTCCTAGAAGGTTGAAGTAGGCGTCCACGCCCATTACTTTCGATCAGGATGACCATCCGGCCAGCATCCCTCGTCCTGGGAGCTATCCCCTTGTCGTCGACCCCGTCGTCAGCAACATGCGTCTGTCCAAGGTGCTGATGGACAGGGGCAACAGCCTCAACATCCTCTACTTGGATACCTTGGAAGCCATGGGAATCCTGCGAGGCTGCCTGCGGGATTCCCCTTTCCCCTTCTACGGCATCTTGCCGGGCATGAAGGCACACCCGGTCGGCAATATCGACTTGACGGTCACTTTCGGCAACAAGACCAACTTCCGCGTCGAGACCCTCACGTTCGAGGTGGTGGGCTGGAAGGGAGTGCACCACGCCCTCCTCGGGCGCCCTGCTTACGCCAAGTTCATGGCGGTGCCCAACTACACCTACCTCAAGCTCAAGATGCCGGGTCCGAATGGGGTCATCACCGTGAGTGGCTCCTTCGAGCAGGCCTATGTCAGCAGCCGCAAGTACTACGACCTCACCACCAACACGGCGAACTCGGCCGAGCTTGGCCAGCTTCGCGCCACCACAGCCGAGTGCCGCCCCGACCCTGGCAAGCCCAGCCAGGCACCGGCCTTCGTCTCAATTAGGGTTGAAAACGGTGGAAAACGGTAATTATTCGGTAATCAGTTTTTTGGTCGTTTTTCTTTGATTGCGAATAAATAGGATATAGAATCTTGTATACAAATTTGTATTCTTGTTTTGAGCATTGAGCTTGTAAAGATTCATAAAAGGTAAACCTCAAATTCATCCTATATTTTCTCAAATGATAGATATAAAATTCGGTATGGATTCGGAAACAAATTCGGTATTTTTTTCACTTTTTTTTGTTATAGGGAGCAAATAATGCATAAAATAATTTATGCAAAATTTTATTCTTATTTGTAATAATGTGCTTGATAATATAAGAAATGATCACCATCCAATTTTATACATATCTATTTTAAAATATTAAATTTGTTCTAACAGTTCAGATTACCACTTTCATCCCTAGTCTCAATCGATGAGACCAAGGCGGTCGCGGTCAATGACGCCAACCCAACCAAGACTGTGCGGATCGGCTCCCAGCTGCCGCCCAAATAGGAACACGCGCTCGTCGACTTCCTCCACGCCAACAAGGACACTTTTGCCTGGAAGCCGTCCGACATGCCGGGCATCCCTAGGGAGGTCGCCGAGCACGAGCTCCGCATTTTGCCGGGATCCAAGTCCGTCCAGCAACGACTGTGCTGCTTCGATGACGAGAGGCGCAGGGCCATAGGAGAGGAGATAGCTAAGCTATTAACTGCCGGCTTCATTAAAGAAGTTTACCACTCCGACTGGCTATCTAATCCAGTCCTTGAAAGAAAGAAAACCGGTCAATGGAGGATGTGTGTTGACTACACCAGCCTGAACAAGGCTTGCCCCAAGGACCCTTTTCCTTTGCCTAGAATAGATCAGATAATCGATTCCACCTCCGGGTGCGAGATCTTATCCTTTCTAGGTGCTTACTCGGGCTATCACCAGATAGCAATGAAGGAATCCAACCAGCTCGCGACATCCTTCATCATGCCGTTTGGCTCATACTGCTACATATCGATGCCTTTCGGTCTCAAAAATGAAGGAGCAACATACCAGCGATGCATGCAATCCTGCTTCTCCGACCAAATCAACCCGCTGATCGATCCCGACCAGTCGGACCCGCCTCGGGCAACGGTTGAGGTCTACGTCGATGACATCATCGTCAAAACACCACGCGCGCGGATGACCTGGTCGCTACCCTAAGTGCCACGTTCGTAAATCTCAAGAGATTCAACATCAAGTTGAATCCCGAGAAATGCACGTTAGGCGTGCCTAAGGGCAAACTACTCGGATACATGGTGTCTGTGCGTGGCATCGAAGCCAACCGCGACAAAATTACGGCCATCACCAGCATGAGACCCATCCGTGGCGTCAAGGGCGTCCAGAGACTAACAGGATGCCTGGTGGCGCTCAGCCGTTTCATCGCTCGGTTGGGAGAACGAGGCCTGCCCCTATACAAACTCCTCAAGAAATCCGACACATTTGTCTTGACGGAGGAGGCTCAGGTGGCCCTCGACCACCTCATGGCCCTCTTGTCCTCTCCACCGGTGCTCGTGGCACCGGAACCCTGCGAACCCCATTTGCTTTACTTGGCAGCTACTAACCACGTGGTCAGTGCCGCTCTGGTAGTCGAAAGGGAAGAGCAAGGACACGCCCTGAAGGCCCAACAGCCTGTGTATTTTGTCAACGAGGTACTAACAAACACCAAGTCACGGTACCCTCAGACACAGAAGCTTCTGTACGCCGTCATCATGGCAGCTAAGAAGCTCCAACACTATTTCACCGAGCACGAAGTGTCAGTCATCACCTCATTTCCACTCGGAGAAGTTGTCCGCAACCGCGACGCCATGGGATGGGTTTCCAAATGTGCAGTCGAGCTCATGGGCTATGATGTCAAGTTCGTGCCACGCACGGCGATAAAATCCCATGCCCTGGCCGATTTCATCGCCGAGTGGACGGAAGTCCAAGCCCCGACCCCAAAAACCTCCCACGAATACTGGACTCTCTACTTCGACGGATCAGTCATGGGACCCGGCGCGGGGGCCGGGTCGTCCTAGTCTCTCTAGAAGGAGGCAAGTTCCAGTACAGGGTTCGACTCCATTTCCCTGCATCCAACAATGTTGCAGAGTACGAGGCGCTCATCAGCGGCCTTCGCATAGCCATCGACATCGGGGCAACCCGCCTGTACGTGTATGGCGACTCCAAGCTAGTAATTGACCAGGTCATGAAAAACTCCAACTGTGAGAGCCCACTCATGGACGCATACTATCAGGAGGTCCGCAAGATGGAAGGGAGATTCCGGGGTCTGGAGCTCCACCACATCCCACGGAAGCAAAACCCTGATGCGGACGCTCTCGCAAAAATAGCCGCCGAGCGCAAGCCGGCACCCAGCGGTGTTTTTGTCAATGACCTGAACGCGCAGTCGACGCGTGAAAGACAACAGGCCACAGACAAGGCAAAAACAGAGGAAGCAGAGCATGCGCAAAAAAATAGAGCACGCTCCCTCCGACCCAGCCCTCGACCAGATACCTGGGGGGCCAACCTGTCTCGCCACGGAACAATCCGACCCAAGCCAGACAAACAACACAGACTGGAGAGCCAACCTACTGGCTTATCTCCTACATGAAGTCCTCCCCGAGGATCGCAACACTGCCCGTCGCGTCGCCCGACGGGCCAAGACGTTCGTTGTAATCGACGACGAACTCTACAAGCGCAGCCCCTCAGAGATTGGCATTCTCATGAAGTGCACCCCCATTGCCCAAGGCAAGGAGCTCCTCCTCAAGATACATGCCGGGATCTGCGGACACCACACTGCGCCACGCTCCTTGGTTGGAAAGGCATTCCAACAGGGATCCGTGCATGCAAAGGATGCCAGTTCTACGCCAAACAAACCCACCTACCAGCCCAGGCGCTCCTGACCATCCCCATAACATGGCCATTCACCGTATGGGGCCTAGACATGGTCAGGCCACTCAAAAAGGCACCAGGAGGGTTCACCCACTTACTTGTCGCAATCGATAAGTTCACAAAATGGATAGAGGCAAAACCGATAACCACGATCGACTCCAAGGAGGCCATCAAGTTCTTCCTGGACATCGTCTACATGTTCGGGGTGCCCAACTCCATCATCACCGACAACGGGACCAATTTCACGGGTCACTACTTCCAAGAGTTCGCGGAAGGGTACGGGATCCGAATCGATTGGGCATCAGTCGGACACCCACGCACGAACGGGCAAGTGGAAAGAGCTAATGGCTTAATCCTCCAAGGGCTCAAACTGCGTATTTTTGACATGCTCAGAAAGTTTGCAGGTCGTTGGGTGGAAGAACTGCCGGCAGTGCTCTAGAGCTTGCGAACTACACCCAACCGATCCACAGGGCTGATGTCTTTCTTCCTAACATACGGCTCCGAAGCCGTGCTGCCCTCCGACCTGGACTACGGTGCGCCGAGAGTCAAAGCCTTTGACCCAACAACGGCAGTCTAAGCCCAGGGGGACGCGATGGAAGTTTTGGAAAAAGCAAGGCTAACTACACTCCTCCGATCAGCTCGCTACCAATAAACTCTACGCAGGTACCACGAGAGGTGCATACGGGAAAGGACGCTCCAGGTCGGAGATCTGGTGCTACGATGGGTCATGTCGACGAAGGACAAGCACAAGCTCTCGCCATCATAGGAAGGGCCCTACAGCATCGCAGAGGTGATACGACCAGGCACCTACAAGCTAAAAGACTCTGACGGTAACATTCTAACCAACTCTTAACATAGAACAGTTACGTCGCTTCTTCACGTAAGCAGCACTAGCGGCTCAATCCAAGTGCCCCGACCCGGCCACTTCCAGCTCGGCGCACTCGGGGGCCCGAGACCTGTCAATTTTTTTCTCCCCACACAACACAATGCACTCACTCGGCGCCCCAACCTGGCCACTCACTGCCCAGAATCACTCGGGGGCCAGACAACTGTCCTCTTTTTTCTTGCATGCTCACAGCACAAACAAGCTCTCTGGTATCCAGAACCGCGACCCATACAAATTTGGCTCGGAGCACTCAGGGACCAGACCATGGTCTTCGACCATCTTATTTATTGTTGCTTCCCGCCTCTACAGCCCCTTGCCCTAAACACTTTCAGGCTAAGGCACTCAGGGGCCTCATTGGGACAAACTGTGCAGCGCGCACGCATTTTTTTTCCTTGTCACACAACACACAAACCTTTTCTGCCAAGTCACATGCTTTTTCATCCTACTCAAATGTTTTTTCTAAACTATCCAATCGATTGGATCCGTGCAACGATCTACGGTGCCTAGCGAATGATGCCTCTGGGCCAGCTCCCGACTATACGTCGCAGCCTACGATCACCACGCAGTTCCAAAAGAAAGGAGTGCCGAGGACCTAAAACGTTCACGAGCAAGCAAAAAAGCAAATGCAAAAATGTTTAGGAAAAACGGAGCAAAGATGAAATACGAACACAAATTTAAACATAATTAAGGGACGCCACGCACACGGTGGACACCCCAGATGTTCACCCAAGCCGCACGAACGGATTGGGGCACAACATTTACACACCTTTACATGATTAAATAAAATAAAAAGAAGAAGTAGCCGCCGGCCGGCCCCACGCTCCGCCGTCGTCCCACCGAGACCCTACGGCCCGTCCAGCTCCGGGTCCGCGCCACGTTGCAGGAGGCCGTCGACGTCCATCTCCACCTCGGTGACCCGTCCGAACCCCGCGAAGTCTAGCATGGCCTACCGACGAACAGCTTCGCTGGAGGTCTCCGGGAAGCCAGGTCTGATTCCCCCAAGGTGCGTCCCGGTGCGCAGACGGGCGGCCGCCAGTGCAGCAGCGGCGCCGCGACGAATCCCCAGCCTCACCGACGACCGGATGATCTCGGGGAGGGCATGGAGCTGGTCCACCTGCATGGGCGCACGCGGCTCCACCACACGGAAAACGGCGAGCGCGCCCTCCTCCAGGGCCTCGCGCTGGTCCTCCACCTCGCCGAGGCGGCGCTGTTGGCCCGTCACCTCACAGCGGACGGCTTCAAACTCCTTCTCCAGCACTACAGGTAAAATGCATGAGATGCAGGGAAAAACAGGGGAAAGAAGACGCGATCAAGAATAGAACTCACTGAAGGCATGGGCCTGCACGTCCGCCGCGGCATCCCTCGCCGCGCACACCTCCCCCTCGTTGGCACCCCAAGCCACCTCGACCACCTGCAGGCTGTCCCGCAGGTGCTCAATCTCGATTGTGGCGGCCAAAAAGCGACTGCGCGCCAGGTTACACTCCCGCTGCAGAGCCACAATGTCCGGGTTGACTCCCCTGGGGTCGGACCCTGAGGAGGCGGCAGACACAGCAGGCGAATCCGGCGCGGGCAAGCCCGACGGTCCAGCGGCCGTGACTGGCGGAGCCGCAACGACCGGCGGCAGCAGTGCGACGGAGGACGACGCCGAGCCGCCAACAGCAACACCAGATGCCCCAGCGCCATCCCGCGCCGGGGGCCCGCCGGACGAAGAGGACTCAGAGGCGCTAGGGCCGCCCGACGGCCCAACGCCGCCCTGACCGGCGATCCATGCTCCGGGACCCGACGCCGGCACCCTACCACCGCACATGTATCATCATGAACGCAATAAAACAAAATCCAGGGATAGAAGAACGAGGACAATGCCGCAAGGTACCTCCCCCGGGAAGAACTCGCAGCGTGCCCGCCGCGGGCCACGCGGATCAGCACGGAACTCATCCTCACAGGGACGCTTGTCGCCGGCCATCAAGGAGTTTCGACGACGACGACTAGTGCGGTTAGAGTCCCTCCTTGTTCTCCTTCTCCTTGCGCCTTCGCCTTCCCCTCTTCTCTGTGTCCTTTCTCCAAGAAAATGGCAGGAAGCATTGTCAACGGAGACGAGGCGGCGGAAGGCAGAAGACTAAATAGGCGAACACCGTCATCACTCCGCAGCGGTTCCCGAGCGACGCGACACTTTGAGACATGAGCCGCCACAAACGGACCTCTCCGCCACAACCGGCGCGACGCATCGACTCTACGGGTACATACTCTATAGTTTCAATTAAATCCTCGTCGTCTATTCATTTTCGATTGCGGGGAAGACGGCGGACCGTTTCGATGCCTCAGAAGAATCGCAACCGCATGATTTGATCTCAAGGTTCGAAAGCCAGTCCGTCAAGGGTCCGCGCTGCCTTGACTCAAAGAGCCAGGAAAGAAAAACCGAGACGAGCACCAAGCGGTCCATGCCCGACCTGCTCGGCAGTACTCGGGTCATCTCAATCTTTCTTGTCCGATCCGGCCTCTAGCATTCCACGGAATCCCCTCCAGGGGGGAGGCCAACTAGGCCCCTCGAGCTGGCTGACGGCTCAGGTATCTGTCTAGGATGCGGGCTGTAGAGCAGTGGAGTGCTCCCATCTAGGGCTCCATTGACCCGGTCGTCCGAGGCAGGGTCAGACTTCACTCGGATTGTCCTTAATCGGGCCTACCCGCTATCGAGCTCACCGAACTCGCCGTTCTGGGCCATTTAGGTCAAGCGATAGGGTTCACCTCCTCCGATAGCTACCGGTCGCAGTGGAGTCATTCATCGTTGAGGCATGAAAACGAAAAAATAACGCAGATAAATGAACAAACAAGAGCGCCTCAGGGCCAACTTTGTTTCATTAATATTCCTTTACAAAAATCGGCTATAAGCCGTTACAATAAACAAAAGCTAGCTATCCTCGACTCATGGACACAGTGGATACAATGGATCAAATCCATTTACTCCCACCAAGGGAGCAACAAAAAGGGATTAAGGCAACGGCTGCTACCTGACAAGCTGGAGGACATGGCCAAAGAACGTCGCAAGACTTCTTGTAGCACCTCACAAGCCTTCTTCTAGCACCAGCCGCGCCAAGAAACCCGTGGCGGAGAAGGAGGCAGACAATGCCGATGAGGGGAGTTTAATGGGGCTGAGGTTAGCCCTAAAACTCCCCGCCGGTACCCACTCTTGGGTATCTTCCTCATGCACCGGAAGACGCGCCGTGTTCTACTTTCTACTGGGCACGACAGCTTCCAGGCGCACCACTCTAACCGCCCACCTCCAAGGCGCGGAGACTCGTCGTGGCGGCAAGACCACCCTGCCTGATGAGACAGGAACTCTTCACCGTCCCACACTGCCACGGCGCACAGCATTGAGCTGTGCAACCTTCCAACCATAGGTTGGAAAATGAGGCAACAGATCTGCGGCTCCGCGTCGATGATGCGTGAACTGCCCACCCGAGATTTCGGGGGAGCGGCAACCACAAGAAGGACGCAGAGCAGAAGAGTAACCCCCGCGGCAGGGAAGCGTCGCACTACCACCAAATCTCTAGGCCGGGCCGAGAGGAGTCCAAGGAGGCCATGAGAGGCTGGGAGCCCCCCCTCGCCTGCTGGCAAGGGAGCGGGCAGATCAGTGGCCTGGCTTGCCTACTCTAGCAGTAGGCCCTCGGACTTCTCGGCGTCGTGCAGCGGTCGCCGGCATGAACTCGCCTATGAGTTCATGCCTGAGGAAGATCCCCCGCTTTTCGCAAGCATTCTTCTAACACTAGAAAAAACGAGCCATGCCCACTCTCATCTGGAGGACGGGTGTGGGGTGTAAGGAAGAGAACTGCTAAATGGAACTCCATGATCCACCTTCTTGTGTGGAACCATATATCCACAAACCACCTATTTATAAGCAAACATGGGCACCAACGGCCCCAATAGTCAGTGGGCCCGCCAGAGCGGGGCACGCCAAAAGCCCTCACCAAAATCAAACCCCCACTTAAATGCCGACGGAACGGCGCCAGCACGCCCGGCAACTGTCGCGCCACTCGAGGCACGATAGCTGCACGACCCACCAATGGGAGGCGGCCCCGAGCGGGGGGAAACGAGGCATCCGCGGTACAACGATAAGACACGATGACCAGCCTCGAGATTCCATGACCTGTCAGTTGGCCATCAAGACGGGCCTGACCCCATCACGCCTCGCCTGGCGCACGCCGAAAGCTGAAGGCGCGAGCAGTTGGATGGGACGTCCCGCTCAGGAACCATCAAAGCCGAGACCAGCGGCTCCACGATTATTTCAAAATCGTAGAACCGCTTGGACGCCTCTGACGGGGGAATAGACCAGGGGTCCCTAACGGGCCCAACTTATATAAAGCAAGGCCCGGCAGATTTATTGGGCCAAGAACGGGACGGCACGTTAAGGCGCGTGGGGAGCTGCCTTTGCCGCTAAGCGAACGGGTCCGGGAGCCCGACCTCCCGGACATGTGGCGGCCCCCCGACCTAGCGCCCCGGGTCAGGGCCAAGCTGGTAGCCTCCGTGCAAGACCCAAGGTGCCGGTTCTCCTTATCTTGCGCCAAGGACCAAGCCAGCAGGCCTCCCTGACAAGGGGACAGCGTCACTCGCGCAACCCCCTTGACACAACGGGAGGGGGCGTTCACAGACGCTGCCTCCCCTCACCGTAATGATGGTCGCCTTTGCGCACCACTCCATTATGCCTGCGATCGTGACCGGGAGGCGCACCACTTGGTGACATAGCTGCGTAAGATAGCCCCGCAGGTAAGAAACCCAGGCTCCGGCGGACAAGACCGAAGGTGTCGGTACACTCAGACAGGAGTACCAACTCCTACAAGACAAGGACGAAGGCGCTCAGGAGTGGCAACTATGGACCACGGGTCCGGACCCCTGCGGACAGGTCCCGAACCTCCGCGGGCCGGACCTGGGCCTCTACAAGTGGAAACTGGACCTCCAGGAGGCCTGAGTCATCAAGCCAGCCAAGGGACCCGGACCCAGCACCCTATTTGGGTAGGAGTCCGGAGCCCTCGTAAGCCCCTGTGGGCGCGGCCGCCGATCCCAGGGTCCGGCGCCGCCACGTGTCCCACAGGGCCGACCTCCGAACCTCTGCTCCCCGGTTGGGCAGGGGTCCGGAACCGCCACGTGCCCCTATGGGCGCGGCTGCCTACCCCCGGGTCTGGTGCCGCCATATGTCCCACATGCATGAGTCTTCTGCCTGAAGCTAGCCCTCCTACCGCATTAAATGCTGGTGGTTGGGGCGTGCGCTGCCAGAGCAGGGCATCGGATACCCAACTCACGGGTTGGACAGGCGTGACATGACAACACGGTAAGCCCGCCTGTTTCCAAGGCGGCTCGTCTGTTACCGAGGCACGCAGCAGTGTCTCAGTGCCGCGCGCAGGGGCCACGAGTCATGATGACCAGCTACTAACTGGAGCAACAGTGCACGCTACTACAGCGGACTGAGTCAGTAGTTCGGCGCTTCATCATGACCTCGACGCGCGGCTCCAGAGGCAAGAATCTACTCCGACAAGACAACTCAAGACCATCCCTGGTCAGAAGCTACGTACGGAAGCCGACGATAAGATCTCCGGATCTGAGGCATTGAAGGCCAAAGTGTAATTTATAATACATCGCCGGGCCCACCTGTCGGGGTTCCGCTCAGTGTACTGCCGTGCGTGCTTATAAAAGGGAGAGCACGCACGGTAGAAGGGAGAGCACGCACGGCAGTACACTAAGCGGGACCCCGACAGGTGGGCCCGGCGATGTATTATAAATTACACTTTGGCCTTCAATGCCTCAGATCCGGAGATCTTGTCGTCGGCTTCCGTGCGAAGCTTCTGACCAGGGATGGTCTTGAGCTGTCTTGTCGGAGTAGAGTCTAGCCTCTGGAGCTGCGCATCGAGGTCATGATGAAGCGCCGAACTACTGACTCAGTCCGCTGTAGCAGCGTGCACTGTTGCTCCAGTTAGTAGCTGGTCATCATGACTCGTCGCCCACGCGCGCGGCGCTGAGACACTGCTGCGTGCCTCGGTAACAGACGAGCAACCTTGGAAACAGGCGGGCTTACCGTGTTGTCATGTCATGCCTGTCCAACCCGTGAGTTGTGTATCTGATGCCCTGCTCTGGCAGCGCACGCCCCAGCCACCAGCATTTAATGCGGCAGGAGGGCTGGCTTCAGGCAGAACACTCGTGCCTGTGGGACACGTGGCGGAACCGGACCCGAGGGTTGGCGGCCGCGCCCACAGGGGCACATGGCAGTTCCGGACCCCTGCCCAAACGTGGAGCGGAGGTCCGGAGGTCGGCCCTGTGGGACACGTGGCGGCGCCGGACCCTGGGGTCGGCGGCTGCGCCCACAGGGGCTTGCGAGGGCTTCGGACTCCTACCCAAATAGGGTGCTGGGTCCGGGTCCCTTGGCTGGCTCGATGACTCAGGCCTCCTGGAGGTCCGGCTTCCACTTGTAGAGGCCCAAGTCTGGCCCGCGGAGGTTCGGGACCTGTCCGCGGGGGTCCGGACCCGTGGTCCGTGGTTGCCGCTCCTGAGCGCCTTCGTCCTTGTCTTGTAGGAGAGGATACTCCTGTCTGAGTGTACCGACAGAACGAGACCTCAAAGCGACCGACCAGGTGGTCGCGTCGCCCCAACTTAGCCAGGATGGGACATCGCCAGGGGAACACACTGCTCAAGGAGATCGCCATGATCATTCCTTGCACCAGAAGATTGCAAGGATCAAGCTCGCCCACTCCCGACCGACTGAGTGGGCCCCGACACTGACAAGGACGATTTTGCGCCCCGACGGTGCAAAGTCACAACGCTAAATAACTGTAAATGGGGGCCCCACCTTGGACTATAAAAGGGAAGGACCCCCACGTAGGAGGTGGTTGGACTCTCACGGGTTCGACATTACTAGACCAGCTTGTAAGCTCCCCTCTGAACTTTGAGCACCCGGACTCGAGAGCAATAGAGCAAGAACACCATTCCCATACTGGACGTAGGGCATTTCAGGCCCCGAACCAGTCTAAATCCTCGAGTCTTTGCGTGCTAGACCATATCCGATCAAGCGCACAACAATCAAGCAATCGAGTAGTTTTGTAGTCGCCCATTTCCCGCAGCGACATGACCTTTAAAATACTTGTTGTTCCACAACTTCTTTGCCACGTTGGTTACCTTTTTTGTCGCCCGTCTTTGATTGTAGTATTAATAGCTTGTTTAATCATGCCTGCACACTATGTACAATATTAATTGAGGGCAAGATGTTTATTTCATGTACCACTTTAGTTATTATGCTCAATTGAAAACAGAAAATATTATTAAAAAAATCAACAAGAGGGGTAATAAGATAAAGCAGCACCCCCGCCCCCGCGCGCGAAATCGCTCCTACCATTCGAATCCATAATCTGAGGAGTGCTAGAGCCCTAACCAAAATATTATGAATCGGAGCTCTAACCATTACGAGTCTTTGTTTGGTTTGGTTCAGAATTGTAGCGCTAGTGAATAGTAACAAATTTTGACCATTAATTATGGTGTCAAACAAAGTCAGTTTACAAAACCAACTTCGGAACCCCCGCGCTAGTGACCCTGAAGAATCTAATGAGGCCTTTGACCGCGCGATTAGAGGATGGTTTCTGTAGCATCACTGTAGCTAATTATCGATTAATTACCGTCATTAGATTCGTCGTGAAAAGTTACACCCATCCCTAAAAAGGTTTTGCAAATTGACTTCATTTAGTGCTTCATGCATGCGAGATTTTTTTTCGGGATTTGTGCGTGCTAGAAATCTAGCATCACCAAACAGGGCCAATATTAATTGAGGGCGAGATGTTTATTTTATGTACCACTTTAGTTATTATGCTCAATTGAAAACAGAAAATATTATTAAAAAATCAACAAGAGGGGTAATAAGATAAAGCAGCACCCCAACCCCCGCGCGCGAAATCGCTCCTAGGATTCGAATCCATAATTTGAGGAGTGCTAGAGCCCTAACCAAAATATTATGAATCGAAGGTAGCATATGGTAATCATATTAATTCAATATTATTCCATACTACCTACCATGATAGTTATGCCATGTCACAAAGAAGAATAGTATTGCTAGTAACTGCTTGCTTCGTCTGTTTTATACAAGGCATAATCCATTTCATTAGACAAAAAAGTTACTCTATTAGTATTCTGTTTGTGATACAAAAGTGTACTCACAAAAAATGTATATTTCAGTCAAATCTAGTAACGACAAACAAATCTTATATAGGCCGTGTTTAGATCCGTAAAATGGCGGTAAAAAAGCCGCATCGGACACTGTAGCACACTGTAGCACTTTTTATTTGTTTGTGGTAATTATTATCCTACCATGACCTAACTAGACTCAAAAGATTCGTCTCGCCGTGTACAACAAAATTATGTAATTAGTTTTTTTATTTACCTATATTTAATGCTTCATACATGAGGCAAAAGATTTGATGTGATAGGTAAATAGTGAAGTTTGGAGAGAGAAATTTTGGAAGTAAACACAGCCATATACTGGATTTGAATTGCGAGAGTACTAAATATGTATCAACATACTGGATCTGACACCGTAACGCATCGAACAGCGAGCCGGATCTTTTCTATTTCCTTTTTGACAAAAAAAATCTTTTTCTAGTTAAACCTACGGTACAACATTAGCGAGCCATCGAATTTTCTTTTGCAGGGACCAGCTACGAACTAACCGACCTCTACCCTTTTCCATGTCGCCACCGTATCAATCGGACCACTAGCCATCAACCGTGGATTGAATGTTAACGTGGACGGCCGGGCCCAGACGACGATCCCGGCGAAAGCCACATGATCGGCGAGCCGAGCTCTGAACGTCTGATGATGAAGGCGCCCGCGCGGAGCCAGCACCTGCCTGCCCGCCCCCGTTTCAGACGTGGAAGGCGAAATGGCGCATGCCTCCGCTCGCGACGCGCACCTGGAAGGATTGGGAAAACCCCATGCCCCATCGAGTTCATCGCGAGGTGATGACTGATGATGAGAGGCCATCGAGTCCCCCATGCCGCTCCATGCGAACTTCCTTGTTGGCATTTATCTCAGGATTCAGAGAAACCAAGGAGAGGTAGCATCGTTTGCAATCAAATGCACCGACGGGAAGCTATAGTAAGAGCAGCTCGATGCTGATCCGAGCCTGCTGCTGTGTTGGTCTCGTCAAGTACCTAGCGCGAGTAGCGACAAGAGAGGCTTCATGAGCCGCTCTTCCACCCGCAACGGTCCATCAGTCACGGTCCTTTTCTCCTCGTTTCCCGCATGGTTTTGCAAGAAGGCATCTGGTGATCCCTTCAATGCCATGCACATGCGAATCCTCGAATCGGAATACCCGTCGCTGACCGGCACCTCCTGCCGCCACTTTCTAGCCCCAGGATTCGGGGGTTGCCCGGTCCGGCGAGTCAGATCCCGTCCTCCCGGCCCCCGGCGAGTCATTGAGGCGAAACCAGGCGCAGGGCAGGGCTAACCGAAACGTGCCGATTCTGTTTCTCCCTGACGATGCCACGATGGCGCCCGTTCCCGGGGGCTCGGACCTTGTTCCGCGCGCTGTGCGGCGATCATGCGTGCTCCTTCCGCCCGCTCCTGTAGCGTCTCGTCGTTTACTCCACAATAGTGTCCACTACCTAGGCTCCCTCCGGCAGATCGACGGCGACCGACCCTGCTTGCTTGCCATCCTATGTGAGTGTGGTGTGAGGAATCATGCTTCGGGGACCAGGACCATGCCCGGCCGGCAGGCTGTTTTCCGCCGCGATAGTATGACGAATCGTTCAGCTGGACGGAGACCTGTGGAGGGATGGCGAGGCGCTGGAGTCAATGCGAAAGAGATGCCGCCGCTGCCACTAGTACACAGTGTGTGAATCATTTTGGTCCCGGTACTTGAAGATTCGAATCCTTCAATCCCAGATTCTTTCTCATCAAAACCATAGTTAATCGTACTGTGCCCTGTACGTGTAACATTTGAGTCTATGTTTAGATGAAGAGAGTATAGCTTTTGGCCTGTTCGCTAACTCGCGAGGCACACAACCGTTACACTCACGCACATCGAAGTGATGGACACTGCCGAAAAAAGTAATGTGCACTAGAATTTGTACCATAATGCACACTAGAATGTGTTTAAGGAACCTAAAAATAAAATCTTGTGTGTTGCGCACTAGTACGTACGTTGCATGACATAAAAATTCATTTTTAATTAAGTAATCGAGCAATTAGAGGTGCATATGCAATTATATATGAACCTAATAATAACAAACATCTAAGGGGCCGTTCGTTTAGTTAGGAACAATTGCCTGGAATGATTCCAGCTGAAACATCAGGTTTATTTCCACGTCCTCAGTCACCAGGATTGATTCCGGCCCTCGTTCCACGCCCGGAACAAGCTAACCGAACGGACCCTAAGTCGGCTTGAAGTCTAAAACTTCGCCGCTACATGATCTGATTTTCCAGACCATATATAAAGTTTATATTGACTCTGTTTGGCTGGTTTGTCAGCAAACCAGCTATCAGTATTTTCTCTCACACCAAATCACATCAACCACCAGCCACCTAGAAGTACTTTTCTCTCACAACAAATCAGCAACAGCCACCAGCCACAGCTAGCCAGAAGTATTATCCCTTATGAAATTATAAATTAACTAGATATACTTTTCTAATAATGCTTCATTTTCTGTTTTCTTTGGGCACACACTTATGCCCATGTGGGTGCATCCTAGCACATATCTATTTTAACTGACATATATAACTGCAGGGGCGGAGCCACATGGGGGACAGGCAGGGCCTGTCCCCCCTCTAATAATGCTCCCATAATTTCACTTAGAATCTCTAATCAAATACAAAATTGTCCTATATTATTCCTCTATGCTTGACCCCCTCATTTGAAATTTCTGGCTCCGCCCCTGCATAACTGCACAAAGAAAAGGTATGCTTCGCGACCACTTAACACATATAACATCCAATCATAGAACAAAATGCAGTAAACCGTCTAGAAACTTAACCCGGGTGCCATCGTTTTCTTTACACAAAACAAAAACCAAGTGTCCTGGTCCAATCAAGTCGAATACATTTTCATGAAAAAGATTTGTATGGCTTGGTTTTCTCCCCCGTGCATCTACAGCAACCCGGCCTGTAATCACGCACTATCTCTCTCACACACTAACCACTGCACATGTGACGGCGGAAGATCGCCGGAGACGACCGGAGTGATTCCAAGGAAAGAGAATCGGAATAAGAAAAGAGAGAGGACCGGTAGCAAAAGCAACAGGCATGGGTGTACGTGTACCGGCTGTATGATGGTACAGGCCTACAGAGCCCCCAACTTTATAGGAGCCCTTTTTTCTTCTATGCTATATTGTACAGTTTTGTCCTATAGGCCGCAGTCCGGCAACAGCCTTCTGGCGCAGGCCGAACTGGCAAGCTCTTCGTTGCAATCCTCGATCGACCCGCAACGCGCAACAGGCTGTGCTCGCACCGATGAGTCAAAATCAAACTTCCGATCAAAACTGTCATACCAGACACCATCGCATGGAATTTTGAGTATCGGTCGGTTTTATTCATCTCCCATTGTGTTTCCACCGTTTCTTTTGGTACGTTCCCCGTTCTTCCGGCTAGACCTAGGCGGCTGGATGCTTGAGCCGAGGACACTAGTCAGCTCATCTAGCAAGAGGGACATGAGCGAGGCTCAAGTATTCAATCGAGGAGTGAGCGCTGTCAATACGCTAACTGCAGGTAATTTTAATTTAAAAAATTTTATTCCCTAATCTAGCGAGTTCAGTTGTTTATTAATTATATTCTCGTCATCTTTTGATATCTCCTATTTCAAGGTTGAAGTCATATCTTATTTATGCTAGTAGACTCTACTTTAAAATTTCGTATACATGACCCCAGTTTACCCTCGCAGAAAAAAAAAGACCCTAGTTTAGAGCACGCAACCCATGTGGCCACCAACCGGAACCCAGCACGAGGTGTTCAAAAAAAAAAAACCGGAACCCAGCACGACCTATCTAGTGTACTGTGTAGGCTCCGCCCCTACATAACTGCACAAAGAAAAGGTATGCTTCGCGACCACTTAACACATTGAAAGCGATCGGGTGCTCTAACTTAAGAGGGAAAGGGGGTGAATTAGGCACTATTAAAATCTTAACCTATGGCTCCAACTAGTTTGCACAAAACTTAAACTAGATCAAGCTATCTAGATGTGCAACTACGGTTCACCTTAGTGTGAAAACCTCATCCCAAAAGAGTTTTGCAACCTATAGCCAATCCTAGCAAGATACTACACTAAGAAAGTAAAGGCATACAAGTTGCAATATGAAATGCGGAAGCTTAAATGGAGAGATGAGAGGAAGCAAACTCTCGACACGAGGATTTATCCCGTGGTTCGGATTGCCACAAAGACACCCCTACGTCCACGTTGTTGAAGCACTCACGAAGAGTATCGTTTCCCGGCAATCAAGTCTCTTCCGTGAACACAATTACGGTCACCTTGATCCCGATCTTCACTAAGGGAGATTGCCCACGAAGAAGGGGTTTCCGTCCCCCGCACAATGTTGTCGATGCCGCTCCACACCAAGCCGGAGGGTCGTTGACTTGCCGGCGAGCCACCAAAGCTCCAAGGATGGCCGGCACACCAAGATACACTTTTGGTTCACTTGAGAACCACAACACAAGGATCTAAACCTTGCTTGATCACTCACTCAAGAGCTAACCTAGCACTAACACTCACAAAGCTTGTGCTAAGGACTAAAGATTTGATCTTTATGCTCTTGGATGGCTTGGAGGTATTCTTGGGTGTGTATGTGATGTCTTGTGACTCCAGCCAACTTCAAATGGCCGGGGTGAGGCGTATATATAGGCCACAAAGTCTTGTAGCCGTTGCTCCAACGGTCAGCAGAAAACAGCATACCATCGGATGAACCGATGCCTCTGTATGGGGGCGGCGTCGGTTCATCCGGTCTCTCTCAGACCTGAAGTAGCCGTTGAGCTTCTGACGCGCTGTCTGCGACACCACCGGTTTAACCGCTGACTGTGTGTTGGTTAAACCGGTCACTCACAGCACTCAACTAGCCGTTGGCCTCTTTCTCTCCTACTGACGTCATTACACCGGTGCTATGCTCCGATGGACCACCGGTTCAACCGGTGCTGAAGACTTGGCTCCTGCGTGCTTGACATCGTCTCTGGAACATAGTACATCCAATGCACCGATGCCTAGCTTGACGCCTTCGGTTCAACCGGTAACTTGGCTATCTTGATTTGGTCTTCGCTTGATCTCCATTTGGTGCTCAGATTTGCACCGATGCAAGGGCGTCGGAACTTCCGACAACCATCGGATGCACCGATGCTACATGCATCGGTTCTTCCGGTGCTCCTATTTTCTGCAGAACTCATCCAATTCAGCGTTTCTTTGAGTTCTTTCTTCGTATATTGTTTTGTATGGCTTTTTTACTCCATCCCTGGGATCTAGAAATGTTCACTTACCAAAACCATTAGTCCCATTGATTACGTTGTCATACGATCACCAAAATCACTGGAAATGACATAAATGGTGCCATGTTCGTTACACACATACAACATCCAATCATAGAACAAAATGCAGTAAACCGTATAGAAACTTAACCCGAGTGCCATCGTTTTCTTTACACAAAACAAAAACCAAGTGTCCTGGTCCAATCAAATCGAATACATTTTCATGAAAAAGATTTGTATGGCTTGGTTTTCTCCCCCGTGCATCTACAGCTACCCGGCCTGTAATCACGCACTATCTCTCTCACACACTAACCACTGCACATGTGACGGCGGAAGATCGCCGGAGACGACCGGAGTGATTCCAAGGAAAGAGAATCGGAATAAGAAGAGAGAGAGGACCAGTAGCAAAAGCACCAGGCATGGGTGTACGTGTACCGGCTGTATGATGGTACAGGCCTACAGGGCCCCCAACTTTGGCGCCGTTTAGTTCCCAAATTTTTGGGGTCGTTTTACCACTAATTAGGAGTATTAAATATAAATTAATTATAAAACTAACTGCATGGATGGATAGGAAATCGCGAGACGAATCTATTAAGACTAATTAATCTGGCATTAGAGTTTGGTTATTGTAGCACAATATTGTCTAATCATTGCATAATTAGGTTCATTAAATTCGTCTCGTGATTTCACCCGAGGGTTATGAAATGGGTTTTGTCAGTTATCTATATTTAATACTTCGAATTAGTGGTCAAACATTGCAAGTTACTGTAGCGCGCGAAAATTTTTGGGAACTAAACGGGCTTTTATAGAAGCACTTTTTTCTTCTATGCTATATTGTACAGTTTGGTCCTATAGGCCACAGTCCGGCAACAGCCTTCTACAGGGGCGGAGCTGCAGCCAGCCACCGGGCTCTGCCGACCCGACGACCAACGGCAAATCCCCTTTAAATCACTGTTGTCTATACCAAATGACCCCGTAGAAAATCAAGAATACTACACGTCGACCCCGGTGCTGAAAATTTCTAGCTCGCCCCTGGTCTTCTGGCGCAGGCCGAACTGGTATGAGCATGTGGATGGTATGAGACGCCGGCGATGCATGGGCCGGCGAGCGTGACTACTGGACCGACAGCGATCTCGCACTGCTAGGCACGCAGGCAGCGTTTGTAGAGGCAATAAGATTGTTCGACGGATCACGTGCACGTCCACAAGGGTGAACAGTATACTATGGGGGTGTTTGGGAGAGCTCCACTCCATCAAATTTGGCTCCACTCCAAGAAAAAAATATCAAAACACCCCAACTAGCTCCACTCCACTCCACTAAATATTGGCTCCACTCCACTTTTTTTTGGGAGCTCCTTAAGAGGTGCTCCACCAATTCTTAGAGATGGTGGAGTTCATGAAAATTACCCACCATGCCATCTATTACAGAGGAAAAAAAATGTTTCGCTGGTCAAAAAAAAAAGCGCTGACCGTCGCCCCTCCCTGAGACCGTCTGTCTCTCGTCCCATTCCCCCCTCGCGCCCCCCCCCCTTAACCCTAGCGCCGCCACCTGCATCGCGCCGCCGGCGGCCAAATGGTCGGGCGAGAAGCTCCGCCGTCGAGCGCCGCCGATGACTTACCCAACCTCATTGCCGAAGCCCACGCCGCGCAGCTCCAGTTCGTGTCCTCCGTTGGATCCGCCCTCAGTTCAGCTCCAGTTGCGGTCGGCCATGGCGGCCATGGAGGCGGCGGCCGTGGATCTACGAGAGTGAGGGGCGTCGGTCGTGGGCGAGGCCAAGGAGGCGCCGCTGCCCTAGGGGACGTCCGGGCACTGGGCAGGGGACGCGCCGTCCCTGCTGTCGTTCAAGGCGACGGGCCACCTCTAGGCAGCGGCTAGGGGGACGGTGCCACGCACGACGCCGACGGCGACCAAAGCCTGGCATTCCGCGCACCGCGTCCTTCTCCTGCAACAACCAATCAAACCAAAAAGAAAGTGACTAAGGTATTGTGCTTATACGATACTGACTGTTATGTAGCAAGACTAGTACCATGAGTAAGGCCTAGTGCTATTCATATCTAAACAAGTGTTTTTTGTTGAAAATTATTCTGTTGCATGAACAGCATAGTAGATTTGGTGATTTCATAGTGATTTTGGAAAGTTTAAATACTAGCTGGATGTGCGCCTTTTATTTCAATTCAGAAATCGCAATCTTGTAGTAGAAAATTTTAGTTCTTACAGAATGATCTTGTAGGTGGAAATTGCAATGTCAATTCGATACACTGATTTGAATCATTGATGAATTAGCAATTGTGAATGCAACTAGCTTCTGAAATCCATGTACTTTGTGATGCCATTAATTAGGGTGATTCAATGGATTGGAACGACGAGTATATTGCCCATGTTTGTAAGTTATTTGCACAGCAAGTGCTCAGAGGGAATAGACCCAATACCCATTTGAATGCCGTAGGCTATGATGAGGTGATCGCAATGTTTAAGCAAATCACAGGTATTGAGTTGACTAGGCGCCAACTCAAGAACAAGTGGGATAAATTGAAGCCCGAATATACTGCATGGCAAAAATTGATGAGAATGCAAACTGGAACAAGATTTGATAGTGCTAGAGGTGTGATTGTAATGGATGATGAGTGGTGGAAAAAGGCAAAAAAGGTGAGGATCAACAAATTTCTGCAGTATTGTGTGATTGAAAATTATTATTTATTGCTTACTAACATGTCTTTTGTTGTTTCTTTTGCAATAGGAAATTTCTGGATGTGGCAAGTTTAGAAAGAAACCATTGCAGAATTTAGAGGAGCTTAAGGTTATGTTTTCTGACATCATTAGTGATGAATCCGATCATTGGAATCCTATGAGTCAAAACCCTATCATACCTGAGGAGACCCAAGGTGGCTTTGGAGAAAGAAATTGAAGATGGCCAAATGGCCGAAGATGCTGATGTTGTCCCCTTGGATGAAAACAATGAGGCTGATGCTGATGCTGATGAGGTTTTGGAGATTTCTCCATCTTTGGGTAACGCAAAGAGAAGAGCTCGGGTCGTTGTTGACAAAGGGAAGAAACAAAAAACAAAAACAGCACTTGTTATTCAAGAACAAATCACTAAGATTGCTGAATCGGCCTCTTCTTTAACATCAAAAAAATCAAGTGATGTGACTGTGCAACAAATCATGGAACTAGTTTAGGATTGTGGCGCGGACTATGGCACTGATGAGCACTACATTGCCACAGAGTTCTTTGTCAAAAAGGACCAGAGGGACATGTTCTTGACCCTTCCAACTAGAGAGATAAGGTTTAATTGGCTTAGGAGAAAGTATCATGCCAAGTATGGAAATTGATCCATACTGGCTAGTTTTAGCTTATTCTTGTTCAAGAACTATGTTGTAATGCTATTTGGTCATACTGGCTAATACTATTTTATTTTGAAGTAATGTAATAATTTCTTATGGTTGTTAATTATTGGTCTTGATGTTCCATCTACATTTCTGTAATAATTTCTTTTCATTGTTGGTTCAAGAACTATGGTCTCATATCTGATCTTTTCCTTCTCATGAGTTGCAGGAGTCTGAAAGTGACACTGAATCTGAAGACTCTACTGAAAGTGAGAGCGAGGAGTTTTGCAAATTGGTAAACTCCGCTGCCCAAATCACTCAAATCTATGTTGATATGTACCTTGACAAAAATCCACCAAGGACATCCATCCTTAATGGCATGGGCTGGTTACTAGAGACATTGAGGACTCCGGGTGAGTGTCATACACAGCTGAGGATGAACACAGAAATTTTCTTGGACCTACATGATTTGTTGGTAGCTAACTATGGTCTGATCCATCCATGCATATGAATACTTATGAGATGCTAGCTATTTTTCTTTTCGTATGTGCTGGAAATGAGTCCAATAGGAAAACCCAAAATAGGTTTAAACACTCGGGAGAAACCATAAGTAGAAAATTTCATGAGGTTCTAGATTCTGTGATGGACATGGCACATGATTTCATTCAACCAAAAGATCCCAACTTTCGAGCTGTTCATAAGAGGATCAGAGATGATAGAAGAGCATATCCTCATTTTAAAGATTGTATTGGTGCTCTTGATGAACTCACATTCGTGTGTCACTTTCACCTGAGGAGCAAGTTAGATACATTGGAAAATCCAGAATGCCTACTCAGAATGTGCTAGCTGTTTGTGACTTTGACATGTGTTTCACTTATGTGGCAAAGGGCCAACCGGGAGCTATGCATGACACAAGTGTGTTATACAATGCACTAAGAGTGGATGAGGAATTTTTCCCTCATCCTCCACGAGGTAACACAATTATATATGTTGTCTACTTTTGCTAGTTGTTCAATTGGTTTTGGAATTTATAAATACTTATGTAATGCTCTTTATGTGTAGGCAAATATTATGCTGTTGATGCGGGATATCCTAATCGCCCCGGTTATCTTGCTCCTTACAAGGGTGAAAGATATCATTTACCAGAATGGCATAGAGGTATGGAACCCAATACTCCAATGGAGAAATTTGATCGTGTTCACTCATCTATCCGCAATGTTATTGAGAGATCATTTGGATTATTGAAAATGAAGTGGAATATTCTATACAAGATGCCGTCCTATCCAATGCACACCCAAAAAATGATTGTGGTGGCCACAATGGTGCTTCATAATTACATTCGTGAGCATGGAGGTGAGGATCCTGACTTTGCTAGGTTTGATCGTGAACCAAATTTTGTTCCTACAATACCAGAACGGTTTAACAAATATGCAGTTCCTCCATCGGCATCTGATGGGATGACTTTCTATAGAAATGCTAGATGCATGGATGAATTCTGTGATGCCATAGCCACTGATTTAGCTAGTTCTTGGTGCTAGATTAATATTTTTGTAATGATACATTGTACCTGGATGTTGGATGGTTTTTCTTTGTATCTCTTTAATGCAAGATGACATTGTACTTGCCATGGTCACTCTATCTGATTGTTAATTATTTTACTTTTTTTTCGTCATGGTGTACTTTATAAACAAATAGGCAAATGCAACCGGGCAAATGAGTACAATTAATAGTGACACAACACAGCAGGAAAAGAAAAAAAAAGAAAAAAAAGAATGTGGAAGAGGCCACGTAGATGTCCACAGCACAACACAGCATAGGCGACTAGCAAAAAAAAAAAGAAAGAAAGCGCCTGCTACGCATAGCCCAGCCCAGCAACGAGCTCAAAAAAAAAAGAATGTGGTGGAGCAGGCCCACGAGAGGAGGTGGAGAGGCCCAGATGCTGGAGCAGGCCCACGAGAGGAGGTGGAGTGGAGCTACAGAATACCCAAACAGATTGGAGTGGATTGGAGTTGGTAGGGTGAAGTGGCAGTTTTGGGAGTGGAGTACTCCCAAACAGGCCCTATATCTGTAAGCCTTGTAATTAACACATACTCCCTCCGTGTAGAAAATAGAAGACGTTTAAAACAACGACATAGTCTCCAAAGTATAATTTTGACTGCTTAATTTTATTAAAATATTTGTTAAAAAGTGATATATTTATATTTTTATAAAAATGCTTTTTAAGACAAATCTATTCAAACTCAATAACTTAAACATTATTCATGATTTATATTCCCAATATTTGACCCAAATCTTATCCAAAATGACATTCTTTTTCTGTACGGAGGGAGTACGTCTTGTCTCGGTTTCCAACCCTAGTTTTGATCATGGAACCGGAACTACGGATCTGTGCAAGGGACACTACTACAATAATCTTTTCTGAGGCGGTTGAAAATGATTTTCAGAGACGGGCAAACCCAACCGCCTCTAACGAAACATCACTGTAAATGACACATTTTCAGAGGCGGTTGCCCGCCCGCCTCTATTAATCGAATTGAAAAAACAAAAAAAAGAACTAAAAAGCCCATTTGGCCCGCCGAACTCATTGGACACCGCCGCCGCGGCCCGTCCGCCGTGGTCGCCGGATCCGGCCAGTGGAGGAGCTCGGCCGCGCCGCCCGTCGCCCACCGTGGCCGCCGGATCCGACCGGTGGAGGAGCTCGGCCGCCATGGGATAGAGAGAGAGAGAGGGAGGAGAGGGTGAGGGTCGGGCGCACCTTCGCACGGTTGGGAGAGATAGGGAGGGGGAGGAGAGTGAGGAAGAAAACCTAACTCCAGTATATAACCATATATATACTTGTAGGCATCTATCGGGTTGAGTTGGGCTTGAGTGGGATTGGCTTTTTAACTGAGGCGGGCTCCTTAAAAATAACCGCCTTCGAAAATAGGACTAGACTGTCGTCTTAATTTTGACCACCTCGGTTAATTTGTTTTACGAGACGGTTTTCTTGACCGTCTCTGTTAATAAGAAATGACCACCTATGTTAATGCTGGTCATTAATCGAGGCGGTTATTTTTTTTGCCTGCCTCATAGGGGTTCTCAAAAGGCCTCTATTAATGCTTTTTTTGTAGTAGTGGTAAAATATTTTTCCTTGCGTATAGATTCTTCATTACGGCCCTACGTACACAACGCAGGTGATATTGAATTGGATGTCTTTCTTTTAAACTAACTCATGAATGACTCGTTAGTCTTGGTTGGAAGCACCAACTGGGACTAAAGTGTTATTTTTAGTACCATTGGTGGCTCCTAGTTTTAGTTCCAGTGGCGGCTCCAACCAGGACTCAAGCTCTCCGCTGCACCCTAGCCGTTGGATCCGGGACTAATGTCTTCATTAATCGCGGGTCCGACAACAGCCAGGACTAATGTCAAAGATCAAACACCATTCGTGTACTGATGGAAGCTCTGATTTAAGATGGGCCTATAATGGTTTGATGTCACATGTTGTATTAGGAATGTGTTAAGATCTAAGGGCAACTCCAGCAATGTCCCTAAATCAGCTCCAAATGTTAAATGGGGGCTGTCTTTATTGTTTAAGTGCTTCCAAATTTATTTCAACTCCAGTAGTAGCTCTCAACTCTAACTTATAACTAGTCTATCAACGTGTGCTCCTGCACGAGCCAATTACAATCAATATAAAAATAAGATTATAGTTAATGATTATAATTATCTATCTCAGGCTCCCTTTCATCTATTAAATATTCTAACACATATTTTAAAATACATATTTATCATTATCTAGTTACAATATATTTAATTTTGCATCACACCTCCATATGAGTTTGATATATATATTTAATTAAACTATTTGTTTGTGAATTGGTATTCTTATCTCTTCAATCATACGTGAATGGTGACACATATCATGGGGAGTATTTTTATATAGACAATAACATAAATACTTTATTAATAATGATATAAATAGTAATTTATAATTTTATATTAGTGCACTTTATATTTTATTATAATTATATAATTTAGATTCAGATTTAGATTTAGGGGTTACTTTAACTTATAATAATGATACAATTGTATAATTTATATGCAAATTTACGGAGTTGTTTGTATTATTTTTATAATGGCATATAGGTGGGTAATTTATACGAAGATTATAGAGTTACTTTAGATTTTTATAATGGCAGAGGTGGGTAATTTAGATACATATTTAGTGTGTTACTTTAGTCATAGTGGATAATTTATTAGGAAAGATAACAAATCCAATGACTATTATGATTAGAGTTGTCGGATGTTTCTTATTTTTATGAGAATTTCAAGAATTTCTCTATTTTCTATAGTGTCTACCTAGGATCCTGGGTAGGTTCACGTGATGCTTCGAAAAGAGCATTCAATTTGTAATAGTAAGATAGACTGGTCTATCAACCCATGCTCCCGCACGAGCTAGTTAGAATTAATATAAAACTAAGGTTTATATCTAATAATTATAATCATCTATCTCATGCCCTCTTTCATCTATTAAGTATTCTAACAAATACTCTAAAATACATATTTATCATTATCTAGTTGTGTGAATTGGTATTCTTATCTCTTCCATCATACAAGAATACATGATGACACATATTGTGGGAGGTATTTTTATCTAAACAATTATATAAATAATATATTGATATTGACTAAATAGTAATTTGGAATTTTATAATAGTGCTCTTTAATTTTTTTTATAATTATGTAATGTAGATTCAGATTTTAGATTACTTTAACTTTAGATAATGACATAATTGGATAATTTATGTGCAAATTTAGATGGTTATTTGCATTATTTTTATAATGGCATATGTAGATTTTTTATAATAGCATAGATGGGTAATTTAGATATATGTTTAAGGGTTATTTTAGTCTATTTTCATAATGGCAAATTAGCCAGTACGTGATTATTATGATTAGAGTTGTTGGGCTGATGGCCGGATGTTTATGATTTTTATAATAATTTCTAATATTTTCTTTTTTTAGAGAGTACATCTAGAATCCTAGGTGGCTTCATGTGTTGCTTGAAAAGGAGCTTCCAATTAGTAATAGTAAGATGGCTCCCTAAATATCTACTAGACCTGGGCATGGGCTGCCCGACCCGACGGACCCGACCCAACCTGCCCGAAAATAGCCCGACCCGACCCGACCCGAAGAGTTTGATGGGCGGGCACGAGTCAAAATTTTTGACCCGTGTGACTGACGGGCCGGGCACGGGCTAAAAATTTTGACCCGAAACCCGAAAAAACCCGAAGGAACCCGACATTTTACATAGGCCCGACCCGACCCGACCCGAACCCGACCCGACCCGACTGGCTGTCGGGTCGGGTGCAGGCTCAATTTTACGGCCCGGCCACCAGGTCGGGTCGGGCACGGGCCGCTAGAAAAAACACCGGGCTTTTTTTGGCCCGACCCGAACCCGACCCGTCCCGGAGGATGCCCAGGTCTAATATCTACTAGGAATAGAGGGTGGATGAGGACTCAAAATAGAGCCTAGTAATAGATTTGCTGGAGTGCATATTTTTTGTTTAACTCTCTAAACTTGAGATTGAGAATTATTTAGAGGGTTTGCAGGTGGGGTTGCTCTAATACAACAAGTCTCCGCCCATGCACACCGCCTGCGTGTTACGTCCAGCTCGGCCCATCTACTAACGGTCGCTATACTAGCTAGCTGCTTGTCTCTGCTGCTCGATCTCTCACGAGTCACGAACATGCCGCCAGTGATGAATCCGTATTCCATGCATTGTCCGGATCTCTCCCGCCGACAAACTCCTCGCCAAGGCTCTGATCGCGCGCTAAGCTAGCTTTCGACGCCACAGTATGTGCAGTTATATATATCTGCATCTTGATTGAATACCTACATGGCGACCTGCAAGGAGGTTGTAAGCATCTAGGCCCTCAAGGTATGTTTCGGTGATTAATGACAACCATTATTGTGACTAATGAGTTTGTGCAGCTTAATAGATCATTATCGCTCATTTGGTCATATGTCAAAAGAGGCCCCTCAATTTCGGTTATTCTAAAAGGCGATCTCGGTTTTCAACTTATATATGTCAAGGCTAAGAATCTTTCTAGTCCTAAGTGTCACAAGGTTGAGAAGGACACTTAGGTTAGTATAGGTTTTATAGTTTTGTAGTGATCGCACTATTAAGAGGGGTTAAGGCTTAGTAACTTGAGCATGGACATGGTCATTTGAAAATGGATGCACACTATGGTCACTCAGGTTTCTAGAAGTTCAAATAAGTGGTTCTCAAACTATATCTCAAGAATATTTGGATTTCATTCAAGACTCAAATCAGAAAAGACAAAATCAGAAAAAGTCTATACACCGGTTCAACCGACGCTCTCAATTTTCTATACGTCGGTTAAACGAAGTCAGCAGAGTCTGGACAAATTCAATACACCGGTTAAACCGACGTGTTTGAATTTAACGTCGGTGCATTAGTCCAGAGTTGGTTTTTCCAGGGTATTTCAAGTTCTATTCACCGGATTAACCGACGATGTTTGAATCAAGACGTCGGTGCAATTGACCAGTGAGATGGTTTTTCAGAGGAATTTAAAAGTTGTACTCACCGGTTAAACCGACGATAGGTTTGAGTTAACGTCGGTGCAGTTGTCCAGAGACTTGGTTTTTCAGTGGTTCAGTGGACAACTACACTCACCGGTTAAACCGATGCTACGTCGGTTAATCTGCCCCAGTTGTAACGGCTAGTTTTCAGAAGAGGCAGTTTACATTCACCGGTTAAACCGACGATGACAAATGGAGGGACGTCGGATTAACCGGCGCTACGCAGTTTTCTGGCAGCTTTTCTCCAACGGCTCTATTTGTGTGAGCTGCCTATATATACCCCTCCAATGGGTCATTTCGCCCACTCTTGACACCAGGCAACATCCAAACACTCATACCATAGTCAAGAGCCACCTTGAGCTTCATCATTCACATACTTGTGCATTCAATCAATCAAGAAGCAAGATTAAGGACTTGAGTAGAGAGAAGCTAGTGTGCATCCGTTCTTGGTGATCGGTTCTTGCTCAAGTGAAGGCCTTAGCTTGTTACTCTTGGTGATTGGCATCACCTAGGCGATCTTGGTGATCGGGGTGTTTCTCGCGGAGCTTGCCAAGGATTGTGGGAGCCCGGAGAAAAAGATTGTACGTGGCTTGAGCTCCACCACGCCGGGATGGTGAACGGTGACTCTTAGTGAGCGCCCAAGTCTCGGTGACATGGGAGGTGACAAGACTCTTAGTGAGTGTCACAACGTGGACTAGGGGTGTGTGCCAACACATCGACACCACGGGAAAAAATCCGGTCGTCTCTTGTCCACTCTCTTTATTCAAGCATTTTCTTTCATGCAATTTACTCATGAGCTTGACTTAGAGATCATAACTTAGCTCTACCTTGCTAGGCTTTACTTTGTTTTTATCTCTCTTAGCTTGTGTAGGTAGCTTAGTTATCCGGTTGGTGAATTGGTGCCCTACTAGTATTGCATAGGTTAAGGTTGCTTTACCTTGCTTTAGAAATTGAAAAAGGCCCAATTCACCCCCCCTCTTGGTCCATCGATCCTTACAATTGGTATCAGAGCCTCGTTGCTCATTTGGATCATTAGGCTTCACCGCCTAGAGCTATGGCCAAGATGGGTGGTTCGCCGCCTCACTTCGAGGGCAAGAACTTTGCTTATTGGAAAGTTCGCATGGCCGCATACCTTGATGCGATTGCCCCCGAAGTGTGATTGGCCACTAAGACCGGGTTCACCGGAACTCCCACCACCGAACAATTAAAATGGAATGCCAAGGCTAGAAATGCAATTTTCGAGGCCATAAGTGAGGAAGTCTTTGCTAGAGTTAATGGCATGGACTTAGCAAGTGATATTTGGAAGGAACTCATTGAAATTCATGAAGGCTCCACTAAAGTTCGTGAGCAAAAATATCACTTGTTTAGAGCTAAGTATGATTCCTTTAAAATGCTAGCTCATGAAAATTGCAATGATATGTACTCTCGCTTGAATGTCATTGTCAAGGACATTAATGCTCTTGAAGTTTCCAAAATTGACAGTGGCTCCATCAACCGCAAGATTCTCATGCTCCTTCCAAGCCCAAGTACAACATTATCAATGCTATGCTTCAAAAGGAGAATCTTGATACAATGGAAGTGGGAGAGCTTGTGGGCGAAATTCGCGCTCATGAAATGAGTATCCTTGGTATGACCGAAGAGCCAACAACAAGCAAATCAATTGCTCTCAAAACCAAGGCCAACAAGCACCGCAAGCTCAAGATGGTCAAGCAAGAATCTAGCTCAAGCAATGAAGAAGAAGATCACCATGAAAGCTCATCCGATAATGAAGAAGATGGGAAACTTGCTCTCATGATGAGAAAGTTCACACGCTTGAGCGATAAGATAAACAAGAAGGGTTACAACTTTGACCCCAAAAGAAGGATGTTCCGGTATAAGGAAGATGTCAAGTACAAAACTTGCTATAATTGTGGAGAAAAAGGACACATCTCTCCCGATTGCCCCAAGCCGGACAAAAGAAAGAAGGACAACAAAGGCAAACATCGCCATGATTCAAGCGATGATAAAGAAGATGAGAAGAAGAACAAGAACAAGAAGCTTGGAAAGAAGAAGAGTCATGACAAGAAGACCAAGCTCTTCCCAAAGAAGAAAGGGCACACCAAGAGAAGCTTCTTGGTGGAAAAACAAGAATGGGTGACCGATGTCTCATCAAGCGAAGATTCAAGTGATGAAGAAGACATCGTCACCATCGCCCTCACCAATGAAGAACCACCACTACCTCCGCCTCCTATGTGCCTAATGGCAAAAGGTAACACCAAGGTATGTGAGGTGGATAGTGAAGATGATAGTGATGAAGAGCTTGATCCTTATGAATTCACTAACCTCATTAATGAGTATACATCCGTCATCAAGAGGGAAAAGGGCAAAGTCAAAATTCTTGAGAGCACTCATGCCAAGTTAGAGCTTGCCCACTCCGACTTGCTTGGCAAGTACAATGACTTGCTCAAAAAGCACAATGAGTCACTTGTACTTGCTAAGCAAGTTGAAGAGAGCCACAAAAAGCTTAAACAAGAGCATAGGGAGTTGGCTCACAAATATCAAGAACTTGAATTTACCTATGAAGCAATTGACCCAAGTCTTGAGAACTTTGCTCATGAAACTATTGAAAAGGTCAATGCTTCTACCTCATGTGATGACCTACTCATTAATGCAAATGCCACTAATATTGTGTCCAAGCTTGCTCCTTCTAGGGAAAAGGAGTTGATGGATCAAGTAGCTAGCCTCAAGAGTAGTGTGGAGAAGCTCTCAAGAGGAGAATACATCCACAAGGAAATTCTCTTCAACAATGCACGTGACTATGGCAATAGAGGTCTTGGTTCATTTCCGGAGCCAAATCAAGGCACTACTCCTTCTCCGGAGATCAAGATAAGCTTCATCAAGGAAGTTGGTTCATATTGCCAACATTGCCAAGTCACCGGGCACCACACTAGGGAGTGCACCTTACCATCACGTCCTCTTCCCACTTTACCTAAGAATTACTCATCAATGTTTCAAAATAACCATTTTCTCTTGAGTAAAGTGAAGGGCAAAGTGAAGGCCAAATTTATTGGCAAAATTGCTAAGGAGTCAAAGAAGATGCTCCCCAAGCAACTTTGGGTCCCAAAAGCTCTTGTCACACATGTGCAAGGCCCAAAGCTTGTTTGGGTTCCTAAAACTCAAAAGTGAATTCTCATGTGTGTAGGTGAACTACAAAGCCGGTGGAAAACATTGGGTACTAGATAGCGGTTGCTCTCAACATATGACCGGCAATGATAGCATGTTCACCTCCCTTGAAGACCCCGGCGATCATGAACATGTCACCTATGGTGATAACTCAAGGGGAAAAGTTTTAGGTTTAGGTAGAATAGCTATCTCTAAAGATTTATCCATTTCTAATGTCTTGTTTGTAGAAGCACTTAGTTTTAATCTTATTTCTATTGCTCAATTGTGTGATCTTGGACTAACGTGTACCTTTGACAAGAATGGTGTTGTAGTAACTCTTGAAGAAGACAAGTCAATGGTATTCACGGGGTTTAGGCATGGCAACATCTATTTAGTGGACTTCTCTTCAAAGCAAACAAGCACCATGACATGCCTCTTCACCAAGTCTTCTCTTGGGTGGCTTTGGCATAGAAGAATTGCTCATATTGGCATGAGCAACCTCAAGAAAGCCCACAAGAGAGGGATGATCACCGGCTTGAAGGACGTCACCTTTGACAAGAACAAGCTATGTAAAGCATGTCAAGCCGGGAAGCAAGTTGCAACACATCATCCCATCAAGACGATGTTGTCTACCTCCAAGCCGCTCGAGCTACTACACATGGATCTCTTTGGTCCAACTACATACAAGAGCATTGGTGGTAACCTCTATTGCCTAGTAATCGTTGATGATTTTTCACGTTACACTTGGGTTATGTTTCTAGGCGATAAGGGTGAAACTCCGGAACTCTTCAAGACATTTGCAAGAAGAGCTCAAAGGGAGTATAACTCCTCAATTGTGAAGATCCGGAGTGACAACGGCACCGAGTTCAAGAACATGAAGATTGAAGAATGGTGCGATGAAGAGGGCATCAAGCATGAGTTTTCCGCCACCTACACGCCTCAACAAAATGGAGTGGTGGAAAGAAAGAACAAGACTCTCATCACCCTAGCTAGAGCAATGTTGGATGATTATGGCACGTCCGAGAAATTTTGGGCGGAAGCAATCAACACGGCGTGTCATGCATCCAACCGAGTGTATCCTCACCGACTCCTCAAGAAAACTCCATATGAGCTCATCACCGGGAAGAAACCAAATATATCATACTTTCGAGTCTTTGGTTGCAAATGCTTCATCTACAAGAAGAAAAGGCTCGGTAAGTTTGAAAGTAGATGTGATGAAGGTTTCTTTCTTGGTTATGCATCAAACTCCAAAGCATATAGAGTATTCAATCAAACCTCCGGGTTAGTTGAAGAAACATGTGATGTGGAGTTTGATGAATCTAATGGCTCCCAAGAGGAGGTTGTTGGCTATGAAAATGTAGGTGATGAGGAGATTGATGAAGCTTTGAAGAAGATGTCCATTGGGGATATCAAGCCGGAAGAGGTGCATGAAGGCAATGATCAAGGGGGAGGACCTTCCTCATCTACACCAAGCACCTCCACGGCGCCCCAAATGGATGAAGATCAAGAAAAAGATGATACACAACCTCAAAAAGATGTGCCAACGCCAACACCCCAAGTTCAAGAATAAGAAGAGCAAAGTGTTCCACCACAAGCACAAGTCACACATGATCCACCCCAACAAGCATCCACGCAAGTACCGCTAGTGAAGCATGGTCGCATCTCCAAGGATCATCCAATTGGTCAAATCATTGGTAGTCCATCAAAGGGAGTAAGAACTCGCTCTAAACATGCTTCATTTTGCGAATATCACTCGTTTGTTTCTTGTATTGAACCCACTAGCATAGAGGAAGCGCTTGAGGACTCGGATTGGGTGATGGCCATGCAAGATGAGTTGAACAACTTCACCCGCAATGAAGTTTGGGTCCTCGAAGCTCCTCCGAAAGACAAGAACATCATCGGCACCAAGTGGGTCTTTCGAAACAAGCAAGATGAACATGGGGTGGTGATACGCAACAAAGCAAGACTTGTGGCAAAAGGGTTTTCTCAAGTCGAAGGGAATTCGAGATGTCCATGATTGGCGAATTGACCTTCTTCCTTGGTTTTCAAGTCAAACAAATGAAGGAAGGGACATTCATCCATCAAGAAAAGTATACTAAAGATATCTTGAAGAAGTTCAAGATGGATGAGTGCAAGCCAATCAAGACACCCATGGCAACCAATGGGCATCTCGACTTGGATGTGGACGGTAAACCGGTTGATCAATCCCTCTATCGTTCTATGATAGGGTCTTTGCTTTACCTTACCGCATCTAGGCCCGATATAATGTTTAGTGTGTGCTTGTGTGCCCGCTTTCAAGCTAACCCAAAGGAGTCACACCTTTCGGCTGTGAATAGGATCCTTCGGTATCTCAAGCACACTCCTAGCATAGGCTTGTGGTACCCCAAAGGCGCTAGTTTAGATCTCTTGGGATACTCGGATTCGGATTTTGCCGGAAGCCGTGTGGATCGCAAGAGTACCTCCGGGGGTTGCCACTTGCTTGGGCGTTCTCTAGTTTCTTGGTCGAGTAAGAAGCAAAATTCCGTGGCTTTGTCCACCGCGGAAGCGGAATATATAGCGGCCGGTGCATGTTGTGCCCAAATCCTATATATGAAGCAAACCCTTTTGGACTTTGGTGTGAAACTAGATAGGATCCCACTCCTTTGTGACAATGAAAGTGCCGTAAAAATTGCCAAGAATCCGGTTCAACACTCTCGCACAAAGCACATTGATATTCGCCATCACTTCTTGCGTGATCACGAAGCCAAGGGGGACATTTCCCTTCAAGGTGTGAGATCCGAGGAGCAATTGGCGGATATATTCACAAAACCTTTAGACGAGAGTACCTTTGTTAGGCTAAGGAATGAGCTTAATGTGTTAGATGCGGCAAACGTCATGTAAGTTGCCATGTCATATAGAAAAATGCATACATATAGGACACTTGTCTAACCATGGTAAGATAGTGATGAGCAAGGGTTTAGCTAGAGGTGGTGGTCCACTTGTTTTCCTCTAGGCTTGTAGAAAGGCTCATCATGAAGAAGCTTCCCGTGGGTTCAAACTTGACAAGTAGATCTTAATTTCTTGTTATGCATTTCTTGTCATATAGATGTGCACTTCATGTTTACTTTACTTTCGCATGTGGTTGTAGCTTGCATTATCATTGCATGCGTAAGGGTCACAAAGGAGATCACTTGATGAAAATGAGACTTGTTTTCATATACAAGATCTTAATTCATGAAAAGTGAAAAGAGCAAAGTGTTAGGTGCGTTATTGCCTAGTGAGCAATGTCATGATGAGTTTGAAGCTTTCTATCTTCAATATTCCTATGACATGGCTCATACATTTTATTTGGCGCTTTGTCTCTCTTGCGGCTTTTCCTTGTGTTTGAAAAGAAATTTATTTAAGCAAGTGTGCTATCCTATTTATTTTGAGGGGTAAAGTCGCCTATGCAAGTCGATTAACTTGAGTTTATTTGAATCTTATAAGTTTATTGGACTCAGCATAGAAGAGTGAGCTGAGTGTGGGGTTTTTGCCTTCACCGGTTAAACCGACGTTCAAAGGATCTATACCCATCGGATTAACCGGCGTTACTAAAGTTTGTCTCAGCTCAGTCAAGTTTCAGGCGTTCAACCGGCGTATACAAAAGTCAGAGCATCGGATCAACCGGTGATAGTAAATGCAAATCAGACCTAGCAATCAACCGGCGTTTTGATCAATCAACCGACGATTTGACAGCATCGGTTCAACCGGCGTTCAGTTTCAGATCTGGGGAAGTCTCGGTTGAACTGCACCGACGCAATCAACCGGCGCTCAAACCCTAGGCGTCGGATCGACCGGCGTTAAGAAAAATCGCGGGCCCACCTGTCATATATGTCTCTTGCCCGCGCTGCCAGCCCCTGTTTCTTGCACCTCTCACGCCGAGCCGCCGCCGCCCGACTCGTTCGCCTCCGCGCCGACACCTCTCGCCGCCGCTCGCCTGCACACAGCGCCGCCGTTCCAAGCCGCCGCCGCGCACCCTCGCGGTCGCCCAACGCCGCCTGTGCGCACCTGCACCGTTCTGCGCCGCCTGCGCTCGCCGCCGCCGCCGCTTGCTTTTCTCCCCAGCGCCGCCCGCACGAGCCTCCATCGCCAAAGCGCCGCCGTGCTCCACGCCGCAGCCCCACGATGCAGCCGCAGCCCCACGCCGCAGCCGCACCCGCAGCATCTTCTCGCCAGGCGCTCGCCAGGCGCTCGACGATTTGCCTGAGCTGCTTCTTTCGCGCCACGTTCGTGTTCCGCACACCGTCAGTCGAGATGGGTCGCGAGAAGAGGAAGGGGAAGGAAGTTGTGGTCGAGAAGCCCGCTCGCAAGCGGACTCGTGCAGAGAAGGAGGCCGAGAGGGCCGAGATGGTGGCCAAGGCCGCCGAGGAGCAGGCATCAGGTCGCGCTCGTCCGTTCCAGATCAAGGAGGACCCCAGAGGCAGAGGCAGAGGCAGAGGCAGGGGCATGGGTAGAGTCAGAGGTGCCAGGGCCACCAGAGCCGCGACGGCAGCAGCAGAGTCAGATCAGTCAGATACAGCTGCAGATTCAGATTCAGAGGCAGAGCAGTCCGAGCAGTCTCAGGGGCAGAGCACACAGGAGTCACCGACTCTACGACGGTCTGGCCGCACTCGGCAGACATCCCCAGCAGCAGAGACTTCACCAGCGACCGAGTGTCGCACTGGACCGAGGACGCGAGGAGGTCACCAGCCACAGGAGCCTCGCAGGTCCACAGCTGCAGCAGCAGCAGCTCGTAGAGCCGAGGCCCTAGAGGCCGAACGCGCAGTGTTCCGTATGGACACTGTTGTGCGTCTGGAGCCAGGTGTGCTGCTCCAGAACTTGACCAAGGCCAATGCGGCGAAGGTCAAGAGGCTCAGGTGGAGTGTTCAGGAGGAGGACTGGTTCCCCGTGACCCGTGACAGCCGAGTCGACCGTAGGTTCTGGACGCTTCTTCAGGGGAGTTTCTACGAGACCTACCAGAGGCGGGGTCACAGGATCTTCCCGCACAGAGTGCTTGACTGGGTGTCTCTGAGGACAGCCGCAGGGGGAGCAGATGTCAGAGAGCACTTTGCTCACTTCAGGGGCCTGCCCAGGTTACTCCAGATTGAGCAGAACAGATATATTGAGGACTGGGTCAGAGTCTTCTATGCCACGGCCTGGATTGCTCCCGAGCGTCGAGCAGTACACTTTGTTTATGGAGGCCAGGTCTTTGGTTTGTCGAGAGCGACGATAGCAGGGATTCTCGGAGTTGACTTAGTTGACGTCTCCCTGCACGAGATGGTTTACGGAGATGCAGATCCACCGCGCAGAGCGATGATTGGCGGGATTGCACCTTCTCATGAGGCGATCTCTCAGTGTTTCCGCCAGCCGTTCCCTGCCTCCTACGCCAGAGTTCCCAGCCTGCTGACCCCGGAGGCATACGCAGTACACATGGCACTCCGGAGGACTTTGCTACCGAGGAGTGGCTACCCAGAGGGGTTTACAGGACTGCAGCAGCTCCTGCTTCTACACATCCTCACTCACGAGCCGTTTGACATAGTTGACTTTATTCTGGCTGAGATAGAGGATGTGATCACAGACGGGATGGGTGTGGTGCGACAGTTTCCCTTTGCACACTGGATCAGCTATATATGTTCTATGATTGTGCCAGCAGAGTCACCCATCAGCGCTCCCTACCGTCACGACGAGGCTCCCCGGTTCCCAGTTTACCGACCGACAGCTCCACAGGACCGGAGGAGGGGCAGACAGGCAGAGAGAGCTGCCATGGCACAGTTGTCACCAGAGGCACAGGCCCGTGTGGCACAGGAGGACGAGGCACTGCTTGCCGCCGAGGCACAGCTTCCCGGAGGAGAGGATGAGATACACTGGTCTGAGCTTGAGTCAGACTCCTCCGAGGACGTAGAGTACTTCCCTGCAGCAGCCCCAGCTAGTCACGACCATGAGGCAGGGGGGTCTAGAGAGCCAGCTCCAGAGTCACCAGCAGCTGCTACAGTCTCTGAGTCTCAGGTGACTCAGCCGTCCGAGCTCACTTCACTACTACAGCAGCTCGTGACCCAGCAGAGGGAGGACAGACTTGCTCAGGAGGAGGCCAGGAGAGCCCATGAGGCTCAGATTGCTGCTATTCAGAGAGAGGCAGCCTGAGAGCGTGCAGCGACAGAGGAGCGTTTTGTCGGCCTCATTGACAGAGTTTCACAGAGGACAGACGCTCAGTTCCAGCAGATGCAGCAGGGCATGATGGCGATGTTCGGGATGATCTCACAGCTTTACTCTCACACCGGACTCGACCCGCAGCAGCCAGGACAGCCAGGCCTTCAGGGTGTTGGAGCACCTCAGCTTGCCGTTACACCAGCTCCAGCCCCTATTGCAGCTCCAGCTACCTCAGCGACACCGGAGACCACGTTCTCGATGTCCGCATTACTTGGGTCTGCCGGTCGTCCACTGTTCTCTCCACTGCCAGCGACCACACTCTTTCAGGACTCACCGTCAGCGGTTCAGTCGGTCGCCCTCCCTTCCTCACTTCAGGCAGCACCTTCAGGGGGAGGAGCAGTAGAGGAGTCCCTGCTTCCACAGTCGACGCAGCCGGCAGCTTCAGCGGTCACTTCTTCGGATATTGATACTTCTTCCGCTGGCCCGGTTACGACTTCTACGGATCCTCTACCAGGCAGTGCCAGCACGAGAGCCTCCACGACAGTTACTCCCCCAGTGAGCTCAGACCCAGACCAGCAGCTTCCGTCTGTCACCGAGGGTGAGAGTTCTCCGTCCGACGACGACGACCCGGACCGCTTCGTCGCCGTACCACGACAGCACGACCCGTAGCTCACCTTTTGGTGCTTTGATGCCAAAGGGGGAGAGGTGTTAGGGGGAGCACCAGAGTTAGGGGGAGGGTAGAGCTAGAGAGAGCTCGTAGTTATCAGGACTTTGATTCTTTGTATCACATTTGGTGTTAATTCATGGATATGTACATTTGTCGCTTGAGTATGCCGTTCTTTGAGACATATCTATGGATTTCGTTTGAGCCGTTGAGCTCTTTGGTCCTGCTTTCGAGTTTGCTTGTGTTTATCTTGCTTTATCTTTCTCGCTCTCTCGTTATTTATGGTTGTGTTGTCATCAATCACCAAAAAGGGGGAGATTGTAAGCATCTAGGCCCTCAAGGTATGTTTCGGTGATTAATGACAACCATTATTGTGACTAATGAGTTTGTGCAGCTTAATAGATCATTATCGCTCATTTGGTCATATGTCAAAAGAGGCCCCTCAATTTCGGTTATTCTAAAAGGCGATCTCGGTTTTCAACTTATATATGTCAAGGCTAAGGATCTTTCTAGTCCTAAGTGTCACAAGGTTGAGAAGGACACTTAGGTTAGTATAGGTTTTATAGTTTTGTAGTGATCGCACTATTAAGAGGGGTTAAGGCTTAGTAACTTGAGCATGGACATGGTCATTTGAAAATGGATGCACACTATGGTCACTCAGGTTTCTAGAAGTTCAAATAAGTGGTTCTCAAACTATATCTCAAGAATATTTGGATTTCATTCAAGACTCAAATCAGAAAAGACAAAATCAGAAAAAGTCTATACATCGGTTCAACCGACGCTCTCAATTTTCTATACGTCGGTTAAACGAAGTCAGCAGAGTCTGGACAAATTCAATACACCGGTTAAACCGACGTGTTTGAATTTAACGTCGGTGCATTAGTCCAGAGTTGGTTTTTCCAGGGTATTTCAAGTTCTATTCACCGGATTAACCGACGATATTTGAATCAAGACGTCGGTGCAATTGACCAGTGAGATGGTTTTTCAGAGGAATTTAAAAGTTGTACTCACCGGTTAAACCGACGATAGGTTTGAGTTAACGTCGGTGCAGTTGTCCAGAGACTTGGTTTTTCAGTGGTTCAGTGGACAACTACACTCACCGGTTAAACCGATGCTACGTCGGTTAATCTGCCCCAGTTGTAACGGCTAGTTTTCAGAAGAGGCAGTTTACATTCACCGGTTAAACCGACGATGACAAATGGAGGGACGTCGGATTAACCGGCGCTACGCAGTTTTCTGGCAGCTTTTCTCCAACGGCTCTATTTGTGTGAGCTGCCTATATATACCCCTCCAATGGGTCATTTCGCCCACTCTTGACACCAGGCAACATCCAAACACTCATACCATAGTCAAGAGCCACCTTGAGCTTCATCATTCACATACTTGTGCATTCAATCAATCAAGAAGCAAGATTAAGGACTTGAGTAGAGAGAAGCTAGTGTGCATCCGTTCTTGGTGATCGGTTCTTGCTCAAGTGAAGGCCTTAGCTTGTTACTCTTGGTGATTGGCATCACCTAGGCGATCTTGGTGATCGGGGTGTTTCTCGCGGAGCTTGCCAAGGATTGTGGGAGCCCGGAGAAGAAGATTGTACGTGGCTTGAGCTCCACCACGCCGGGATGGTGAACGGAGACTCTTAGTGAGCGCCCAAGTCTCGGTGACATGGGAGGTGACAAGACTCTTAGTGAGTGTCACAACGTGGACTAGGGGTGTGTGCCAACACATCGACACCACGGGAAAAAATCCGGTCGTCTCTTGTCCACTCTCTTTATTCAAGCATTTTCTTTCATGCAATTTACTCATGAGCTTGACTTAGAGATCATAACTTAGCTCTACCTTGCTAGGCTTTACTTTGTTTTTATCTCTCTTAGCTTGTGTAGGTAGCTTAGTTATCCGGTTGGTGAATTGGTGCCCTACTAGTATTGCATAGGTTAAGGTTGCTTTACCTTGCTTTAGAAATTGAAAAAGGCCCAATTCACCCCCCCTCTTGGTCCATCGATCCTTACAGAGGTATAGGAGCACGTGTTTGGTTTGCGACCTGTCTCCGGCTAGGATGAAAGCGGGGATGGAAAAATCCCATTCCGATCGACACCGTATACCGAATATACCGATCGTATTTCGTTCTTGCAGGAAAAACAGAAACAGGAAATAGAAACAGGAACAAGACCAAAATCAGTTAGAGGGTATTCCCGATTGTATTCGCGGATCCCATATATACATAGAAAAATTCCAATCGTATTTTCTGAATTTGTACGGACCAAACTTAGTATTCAGCCCACAGCTCATTACTAGCTCGGCCTCCCGCCCACCCCGCGCGTCCAGCAGCCCACAGCCCACCTCCACTCCGTCAAACGTCGAACCGAGCTTATGTTGCATTGTTGCCTACCGGCTGCTGGGTCTACGGTATAGATGGCCAAATGAGCCGTGTTAGATGGGCGGCACGGAAACAGCACTAAAAAACACGATACGAACATGGTGGGTTTATGTTAGTGCCAGCACGACACGGGCATAGTGTAGTGCGTGGGCCGTAACCCTAGCATGCAGCGCTGGCACGGGCACGGATAATGGGACGGCACGAGCCTGGCACGGTACCTATCTGATACTAGCCGTTAGACCTGATCTACTAGCGATTAGCTTCACAGGCTTACTGGACCAGGAGCCCACTTAAGATACGTCACAGCGGCCGGCGTATATATGCGGCGGGCAACACCTCTCGCCCCTTCCAAATCCAGCCTAACCCTCACTCACTCCACTCCCTCACCTCGTTCGGCCGCCTCTCGCGCTCACCTCTCGCCTCTCCCACTACGGCCGCCGGATTTGCGCCGCCGACCGCCGATTTAGTCTGGCCCCTGTGCTTCACCATCGCCATCCTCCTCGACTTCCCTTCTCTTCTCATCCTTGGCTGTCTGATCTAGATTGGAGCCTCGATCCGGCCGGCGAAGCTGCGTTGCACCTCCACCATTCACCCGACATGGCACTAACGTAGGACTCCTCTTCTAGTCCCATCGTCCTCTCCCATCTCCGGTCTCCTCGAATGCGTTCCCGAACCCGAATTATGAGTGTTTTGAGCCTATTTGTGGTGATAGTACCTGGGTCGACACTACCACGGCGTGCTGACCGTGCCGCTGGCACGACACGGCACTGTTAAGTGCCTATAGTGTAGCGCCTGGGCCGAGTGGCCAGCACACAGTGCTAACATGGTACGATACGAATAACACTTAGTGCCGAGTAGTGCAGTGTCGTCGAATAGTGCCAGTGTCAAATAGTGTTAGTGCCGTGGCGGACTACATGTTTGGCCATCAATAGTCTACGGTGCTGCCCTACTGTTGCCTGCCGAAGGCGTGCAGCGCGTGCTGTGTGCCTGTGCTTTGCTGTGCCTGTGCGTGTGGTGTGTGATGTGCTGTGCGTGTGTGGTGTGTGTAAGTGTGTTGTGCCTCTGCTGTGTGTGGTGAATTTGTGACTGAACGGTCACATGTGGGTTGTCAACTATATTATCTCATTATAGATTTCTTGTTTGTGTATAGTATTGTAATATCATGAAAATTTTCCAAAATAAATCACTCGCTAAAAATAAATTTCAAAATTTTTTTCATCGTTGGGCTCAACCCGTTTCAAAAATCTTTTTCCGCCCGAGCTCCCAATCTCCCGAAATCATTTTCTGGCAATCCGCTATCCAGACACCAGTACCAATCACTGTCCCATCTTTTCCTCGTTCCGCGTGCTCGTCGCTGACCGGCCGAACGCCGCAGCACGCGCGTAGCCGATCGCCGCCGCGAATCCCGCCGACACGCTCTCTCTCTTTCTTTCTTTCTTTTTCTTCTCCCTTTTTTCCTTTCCCTCCCTTCTCCTTCTTCCTTCTTCTCTCCCTGCTGCGCACGCGCTGCACGAGTAGAGCTCGGCACGCCGACCCCCACCCCTCTCCTCCTCCACTTGTGGTCGCCCCTGCCTACCCCGTCCCATCCCCGCCTGCACCGCCGTGCCCCTTGCCCACCTCGGTGCTCGCGCCCGCTCTGGCGAGCCACGGCGGAACAAAGCCGGCCAAGCCCACTTGCGCCGCCCCTCGGCCCACCTGTCCTCTCGCCTTCACCTCCGCGCCACAGCGCCGCGCTAGAGGATGCCCAGCAAGTGGCCACGCAAGCCCACCGCCATTAATCGCCGTCCTCGAGCTCGCCGGCCACCACCGCTCCCTCCTCTTTCTCTCTCTCCTTGCCCTCCTGGCCTATAAACAGGTCCCTTGCGACACCCACGACTCCCACAAGCCGCCCACCACCGCGTGCCCTCTCTCCCCGGCCTGCAGCGCCGCCATGCCGAGCTCCAGAGCCGGCCGCCACCATGCGCCGCCCTCCAGAAGCCACCTCCGCCCACTGCGGCCTCCTCTCCCTTTTCCCCCTCCTCCCAGCCGCCGCCATAGCCCAAGGGCCGCCGTCCAGGTGCCGCCGGCACTCCCCTCCCCCTTCCTCTGTTTCCCGTCACGGAGGGAGGAAGAAGAAAGCACTTTTGTGCAAAACCCCCTGCCCTTCCTTCTTTTTATTTAAGAACCCCCCACCCTTCTCTAATCATTTTTGCAAAGAAGTCCCCCTCTTGTATTTCGTTAAAGAATTAATCCCTCCACCCTATATAATTAATTCTAAATAAACCCCAGCCCATTTTTAGAGTAGCCCGAATATTTTCTAAAATTCCAATCAAGCCCTTGTCATCCCAAAAATAATTACAAAGAAGCCCCTCTCTTATTTCTTTTAATGAATAAGCCTCTCCACTATATAAAATATTTATGAGTAGGTCCCTGCCTAATTTCCAGAGTAGCTCAAATCTTTTCCAAAATTCTAATCAAGTCCTTTCTTTCCAGAAGTATTTACAAATAGGCCCCTAACCCCGGATTAGCCCCTAAACTTACCTTTAACTTATCATTTCATGCGCCAAAAATCCTCTGTTTGCCCCGAAACTTTACCACGCCATTTCTAACATAATTTCGGTCGTGCCATTAGAAAACCACCCAAAAATATTACTCATATATCCATATATTAATTTTCCCTGATCCGAGCTCAACGAGCAGTACTGCGAGCAGGTGTGCGAGGACCAGTACCGCGACCCCGAACCCGAAGGACAGTACCTCGATCAGGACTTCCCGGAAGGCTTTGTGAACGGCAAGTTCAATCTCATCCTTTGATGCATATTTTGTCCCAGTTTTATAAACACAACATATTGGCCTATTTTTTAAAACTGCATATGCTTTTACTGCTAAGACATGGTTGGATAGCCACCCCTTGACTTGTTATCACCATTCCTTGACCACCAAGATTGATGTCTACATATGATTCGTTCTATGTGGATGTTAATCACTGCTAGAATTGCTTAGGACCTTATACTTGTTCTACTACACACCAAATATGATTGTTTTTTAAAGGAAAATATGTGTGTGTGGGAGGGAAAAGGTGGACTTGTTGGAAAATAAATGAAAGATGGGTTTTGATGAGATGGATGGTATTTCTGTGTGAATTGCCAAATGATGTGCTCGTACCTGTGTGGTTGAGCAAGAAGGTTGGGAGATATCCATCTTGTCACAATTAAAGACCGAGTTGATGTGTCATCTTGCCTAAATCAACTATCGTGCAAACCACTCGACCGTTGTGTGTGGCAATGGCTTAGCATAAACTCCACCAATTAGTTTAATAGCCATCAGGAGAGCTGAGAGCAACGGGTGATCAAGGAGAAGAGATAAGCTCTGTGTGACTTATGCCCCGGTTAAATTACGGTGATAGGTCAATGACCCCTTTATGGATCCCGTGTTGCCTAGTCAGGTCTAGCTATATAAGGTGGATAATGGTTTTGTTGGGATCTGCACCGACACTAAGGTGATCGTGCTATGGTACCCCGCTTGTGGGTAAAGTTGCACACCTCTGCAGAGTATAAAATTTATTCGAATAGCCGTGCTCACGGTATTGAGCGGTTACGGTTTGGTCACATAACTAGCGTTTCTTCTGGGGATGGTTGGGATGGCGTGTGTTATTTTGGAAAAGTGTCCGGCAGCTGTGCCGTGTGCTACGGCGGATGAGGAGTCCGGTAGCAACTTTTAAAATCTTGGATCCTGTGTGGATCAACCCCACCAGTTAGAAAAGAATTGTTTTAAGAAAATCCTATTTCAAAATAAACCCTTGCATGTGTTAAAGTTAGTTTTCCGCAAATTAAACTCTAGCCTTATCCTTGATTTATCCTATGCATGAACTCTGTTTATACCCCCCCCCCTCCGTAGATGCGGTTGGACTTGCTGAGTACGTTTGTACTCACCCTTGCTTCATTTTTACAGAGGAAGACCCAGACTTTATTCCCGAGGACGTTGAGTAGGGGTCCCGTTCTGCACTCAACCTTGCCTGTGGATAGGGTCACCCATAGGAAGCTTCGTATGGCGCAAGACTCTGATGACCTCTTCGTAGTTAATATTATTGTTTGGGTTTTAGTTGTTATCCTCGCGATAGTGGCGCTTCATTGCCCATTACCGCGTAGAGTTGTACGGTGATGTACCATCTGATGTAATGAATATGTTATCAGCCTCCTGGGACTAATATTTGTATCACATTTGAGTCACCTCGGATGAGGGGACGCTTCAAGTATATACTTAGGTGTAGCTATTTCGTCGAGCTTAATATATCAAGTTGTCATAATGGTGTTCCCGTTATAAATTACCGATTTCCGATCGATTACATATTCCCGATCGAAATATTCTATTTCCGATATCCTGTAATACTGATTTCGTTTCCCCGTCCGGCTTTCCCTTTCTCGATCCCGTTCCCGACCAAAAAATACAGGAAAGGAAATGGTTAGGAGGTTTTCCAGATCGTTTCCAACCGTTTTCATCCCTATCTCCGGCTGCTGGCCGGCTGGTACGGTGTGTGTGAGACTTGATGCAATTTGAGATGGATACTGAACATCAAGGGCATCCTTCTCTGACAAGCAGGCCAGTGTGAAGACGATTGCACATATCTCATTGCATGGGGCCCTCACCGATGTGGAAGGGCCCGTGGACAGGGCCTACTAGAGGTGTTAATTGGTGACCTTAATTAGGTACATCTCCAATTCTCTTTAGTTCAAAATTTTATACTATTTCTTCAAAATAATATCACATTTTAAAAAATTAGTATAAAATTTTGACTAAAAAAATTGAAGAGGTGCATCTAAAGGTCACCGATTAACACCTAGGGCCAACCCAGGTCCCTCAACCGTGCCGCTCCGGGTCACCGCTGGGCAATAGCTTGGTTGATCTGTGGAGGTGGTTTGTACCCTGATGATGTAATATGGAGATCAAGAATTCAGTTGTGTCATTTTTTATTGGATGTGGGACAACCGAGACGGTAAGAAGTGAAGCTGACACGCTGGGCATTTGCAGTTTCATTCAAGCTTTACACACGGCCTCACTCTGTGGAAGGCTTAACACAATACTACCCTTGGCAGTCTGCTGCTAATCTGCTATTCCTCTCGAGAAGCATTTTCCGTATTCCCAGTTCACGGTGTGCTTGCACTTTGCACTATTGCATCATTAATATTTTGTTGGGAAATTTTTCCTTTAATCAATTTTTAACTCTGTCACTATCGCTCTCTCTGCAGGACTTGGGTCAGACCGCTCTTGCTGAGGGCAATTCTGCAAGAGATATCATGTCATGTCATCGATACCAAGTTTGAAAAGATAATTGACCTCCGATCTTCCAGCAGGTTTAGGAACTGCTAGATTCATCAGTAAGGAAAAATCTAACCCGCGTGTGGTCGCGCCTGCGCTCGACCGCGCTTCATCGGTAGGCTGCTGCAGTCTGCGAGAGGATGGTGGGGCGCTGCGGGCTGCGGCCCACACATTTCCCCCTTTTAGCACACCTTAAAATGCAATGAATTTTTTATAGAGCGTTCATTTTCAATTCTGTTTGCACTATTATTTTTCTTATAATAATATATTCAAAATAAAATGTTTAATACAAATATTTTGGAAACATATTTTTGACGTTGATACTTAAGGACCCAAAGTTGTTGTTTGTGTTGCTGAACACCCAAGTTGTTGTGTTGGTGAAGCACCCAAGCTGCTGCTTATTGTTTTGCTGAGCATCTAAGGCCCTGTTTAGTTTCTAAAAAAATTTGCACAGTACCCCGTCACATCGAATCTTCGGACATATGCATGGAGCATTAAATGCAATTGAAAAAATAATTAATTACACAGTCTAAATGATTAGCACGAGTTGAATCTTTTAAGCCTAATTAGTCTATAATTGGACAGTATTTGTCAAGTAACAACAAAATGTGCTACAGTACCAAAACCCAAACTTTTTCACCAACTAAACACACCCTAAGTTGTTGCTGCTGTCGTGGTGTTACTGAGCACTCAAGTTGCTGCTGTTATTGTGTTTCTGAGCACCTAGGTTGCTGCAACCACTGCTGTTGTGTTACCCAGCACCCAAGTTGGGGCTGTTATTGTGTTGCTGAGCACCTAAGTTGCTGCTGCCGCTGCTGTTGTGTTACCGAGCACCCAAGTTGCTGTTGTTGCTGTTGAAGCACCCAAGTTGCTGCTGAGCACTATGTAGCAACTTTAATTGTTCGTTTGGCTGTGGCTGGTAGCTGGTGTTGCTTTGTTATGAGAGAAAAGTAAGCTAAGACCTACAACTTATTTTCTATTGTTGCCTGTTCATGTGCAGGGCACGGTCGGATAAAGGCCACCTGTACTTGAAAGAAATGGGGAAAAACCCCGGTGAGAATAGCGGGCCGAGCAAAGCTCGAACCCGCGGCCGGCGGCTCGTGCCACTCGAGCCTTTACCGTCCGAGCTACCGCTCGTTCTCATGGTAGCAACTTCTTTAATAATCTCCAATCGTACTCTTACACATAAATTGCTCTAATATAAAAATAACCTTCAAAATATATGCATACGGGATCTATTTTTTGTTCGTATTTTCACGGAGCACAAAGGTACAAACAGAATTTTAAACGGACGCTCCATTCAAAAGTTATAGAATTTTAAAGTAAACTTCAAAATGGAATAACTTCCGCATGCACCATGCACCCATACGGACCAGGTGGTCGCGCGCTTTTCTTTACGCGGGACTGGTCGCGCGTAGCGCGCTCCCATCAGTTAGTTCGTGGTGAAGATAATTCTTGTCCATATGAGATTCATACATATGCAAAGCCTTGAAGGTGATTATGGTGGCAAAAAAAAATTTCCAAGAAGAATTTTTTTTCCATTTCTTTACTATGAAAAACGTTAACTTGTGAATGAATAGTACTCTTCTCTTATAGAATGGCCTAAACTAAATCTGGTGCTGCTAACAAGCAACGCTTTTGCATCTTCAGTGACCACGGAGGAACAGCCAGGCACCGCCGAGAAACGCGAGCAGCTTCAAAGGAGCTTTAACAACCTTGCTGGGCCATGCTGTTAGCAGTTAGTAGGTTAGATTTGTGTCCCTGCTGCTGTACAAGGTAACTGCATTGTTGGGCCACTGATACTTCTAGAAAATGTTTTTGTTTGCTAACTATCTTATTTGTTCTTCTGATAGCTGATAGGCTGATACCAGAAACTACCTCCTTGCTCTCCCTCTCTGTCCGTCCGCTGGGAGTACAATGCAGTGCAGGAACGCAGCATTTGCCGATATACTAATTATGAGTCTACTTAATTCATAATTTGCAACAGTGATACTACAGTAACCATTTACTAATTATGAATTAATCATAGATTAATTAGACTCATTAGATTTGTCTCACGATTTACAACTCATTTGTGCAAAAGATTTTATAATTAGACTTCATTTAGTAATCAAAATTACCAAGATTCTTTTCCAAAAACTTTTTGGAAAGGGGACCTAAACACGGCCTTGGCCCTGTTTGGTTTGTTGCAGTAGCACAAGTAGCACAAATTTTGACCAATAATTAGTGGTACTAAATAAAGGTAGTTTACAAAACTAATTTCACAAACCTGCGCTACTTCGCGAGACGAATTTAATGAGGCCCTTGACTGCACGATTAGTGATTAGTTACTATAGCATTACTGTAACCAATCATCGATTAATTACTATCATTAGATTCATCGCGAAAATTTACACCCATCCGTGAAAAATTTTTACAAATAAACTTCATTTAGCACTCTATGCGTGTAAGATTCTTTTATAGTGCGAGTAGCGTGTTTGAAACCAAACGGAGTCAAGTACCCTGACGCACTGGCGAAGCTTAGTGTAATGAAAGGGGGCCATGCTCCCCCTAATAGTAAATATGCTACTGTTCATCGATTTTAAGATAAAATTAACACAGCTAGCTCTCCCTGATTAGTTGTCGAAGCTCCGCCACTGCCCTCACGGACTCGACAGGGCGCAGTGTCGGACTTGGAGCAACACCGCCGCTGCTCGCGCACGATTCGGACAGGGCATCCCTTTCTTTTTTAGGAAAAAAATTATTCTACACAGTTTTCCAATTTTAAAAAATTATAACTTATAAATATAATTTGCAAGTATAATTTTTTGTAAATCTTCACTGAAGCCAGATTCTTATCATAACTTTTTATGATGTACAATTTTTACGTATAATTTTTTCTTAATAACTTGAAATTAATATTTTTTAGCACAACTTTCACAGTACATACAAAATTTAATACGTAGTTTTCTAAATTAACTTATAGAGGATAACTTTTCAGCACAAATTGTATGAAGATGTTATCTGGAAGATTTCTCACACAATCTTTGTACGCATAAATTTATCATACAACTTCTAAGCACAAGTCTTGGTATAATTTTTTAGTATGATTTTCATATAAAAGTTGTTAAGAAAATTTCAGACATATAGAAGGTAAAAGGAAAAACTGGAAAGGAAAAAATAACAACACTTATGGTACGTAAAGGAAAAAAAATGAAAAGAGAAAATAAATACATGTGACGTCACTCACGTGGAGGTGGGTGAAAATTAACAGTGGGGTGGGGACTGCGCATCGTGCGTCAGGAAGAAAAAGAATATCAACTAATACCTGTGTCTATCACTCTACAACGGCTATGTTCACTTCTCCAAACTCATGCAAATTTTCCAAACTTTCCATCACATCGAAACATTAAATATAGCAAATGACTCATGCATGGAGTACTAAATGTAGATAAATAAAAAAACTAATTGCATACTTTTGATGTACGTTGCGAGACGAATCTTTTGAGCCTAGTTAGCCTATAATAAGACAATATTTCCCACAAACAAACGAAAATTGCTACAGTGTTCTACAGTGCCCGATGTGACCTTTTCTACCAGATTTTCGTGGATCTAAACACACCCAACATGTATGTGTACTTTACTCAAAACTAGTATATGCTTCAGACCTCACGCTATTTGCACTCGTCATACTCTAAATTTATCCTCTAAAAAAATATTTTATTCTAATCATCAATATTCTCTCCTCTACCTCCAGCTTCGCTGCACTTTTTCATACTCTATACTCATCCTCTATATCAACTACCAACTGTGTGTCAATTTTTTTATTCTCTACCCTCCCACCCCCGGTCACTCTCTCTCCTCCCTCCTCTCTCTCATCTCCACCCCCTACCCGCGCTGCTCCTCCCCTGACTCCGGCGGCCATGGCCAGGAGCGGGTGGAGCCGGGACCGCGGGGCGCGAGGCCAGCGGGGACGAGCCGAGCCGAGCCGCGCCGGCCGCCCTCCCTCGCGCGGCGGCCGTCCTCCCTTGCTCGGGCCACCTCCTCCGCAGGCGGCGGCGACGGCGACGGCTCCCAGGCCACCTCCACGCCCGTCTCCACGCCGGATTCCGGTGGAGCACACGAGGCAAGGCGATTGCGAGCTCGGCCATCCCTTCCTGCAGCTCGGCTCTGCGGCCTTCCTCCCTCGCCGCGCCCCTCCATGGCGCCGCGGAGGCCTCGAGTTCGGAGGGGCGGAGGCTCGGTGGACACTCCCTGGCCGAAATCGCCTCCACGCAGGCCATGGTGGCGCGGCGGCGGCGAGCTTCGCCGAGCTCCTCGAGCCTGCACGCGGCGGGGGCCTCCTACCCCACGCCCCGGCCCCTGCGCGCGGCCCTCACCGCCCGACCCCTGTGCGCTGGCCGCGGCTCCCTCCCGCTCGCGCGCAGGCCGGCCGCGGCTGCGGAGGTTGAACAACCGCGCCGGCCGCGGCTCCCTCTGCTGGTTCGCGCTCCGGCCGCGGCGGCGGAGGTCGAGCTCGGGCGCACCGGCCGCGGCTCCCTCCGCTCGCTTGCGCTCCGGCCGTGGCAGCGGAGGTCGAGCTCGCGCGCGCCGGCTGAGGCTCCCTCCGCCCGCTCGCGCGCGCCGGCCGCGGCGGCGGAGGTCAAGCTCGCGCGCGCCGGCCGCAGCTCCCTCCGGCGCACGGCGCGGGCGGAGATGCGGGCGAGGGCCCGAGCGTTGGCCGACGGCGGTGAAGCGCACACGGAGGCCGGGCGATGGTATGGAGCGGCGGCGGCCTTGTGCTCCTTGGCGACGACGGCGTCGACAGCCACGGCCGGCACAGCGTGCCCCAACGTAGAGGCCGCACGGAGCCATGGTGGTGGTCCACGACAGCAGGGCTCCGGCGGAGGTGGTCCAAGACGGCAGGGCTCCGGCGGAGGCAGAGGCCCGCAGCGGCGGCGGCTATGGCGGATCCACGGCGGTGGCATCGGTCTGAGGCGAGGCGAGGCGAGGCGGAGGCGCGCGCTGCCTCGACGGCAGCTGCGGTGCGCCGCCGCCGCTTACCACGTAGCGCACCCCCTGGAGCTTGCGGCCGCGTGCGGAGGCCTGGCCGGCCGGCGGTGCCGGAGCCGCGGTGGCCATCCACGGCGGGCGGCGGCTGCCGGCGGCGGCGGCGTTCGAGGCGAGACGCGGCAATTGCTTCTGACGCGAGTGGGGCCATGAGGTGGGGCCGCAACCGCGCAGTGCACGTCCTGGACAACGCTTGATTTGGATGGACTATAGCGTGAGCTGTAGAGGAACCGCTGCATCGGATTTTTTCGCTACCCGGTACTCCAGGACGGGGTACCGGACCCAGTGCAGGTAGCCTCAGCAGAGGACAGCTGGTGCACCACAAGAAGGAAGGGCCGCGTTTGGTTACCTGTCAAATCAAGATTATAAAAAAAATGAATGCCCGCATGGAGTACTAAATGAAGTCTATCTGCAAAACCTTTTCAAGGACGGGTGTAACTTTTCGAGACGAATCTAATGACGGTAATTAATTGATGATTTGCTATAGTGATGCTACAGTAATCATCCTCTAATCACGCGGTCAAAGACCTCATTAGATTCGTCTCGTGATTTACAGGGGGTTGTGGAGGTGGTTTTGTAATTAGACTTCATTTAATACTCTAAATTAGTGGTCAAAGATGAAAAAAAATTTCATGAAAAATAACCAAACACGGCCAAGAAGCGTGCACGGAAAAGGTCCCGCGCCGGATCCCGCAGCTGTCAGATTGATTGTTGGAAATTGAGGTCCTGTTTAGTTGAAACGCAAAAAAAAAAATTTTGCGAAAAAATCTTGCTAATTTGAAATACTAAATGAAGTCTATTTATAAAACTTTTTGTATAGATGGGTTGTAAATCACGAGATGAATCTAATTATGCTAATTAATCCAATATTCAATCTATAATTAGCGGATGGTTATTGTAGCATTAATGTTGCAAATCATAGATTAAGTAGGCTCATTAGATTCGTCTCGCGATTTACAGCTCATCTATATAAAAAGTTTTGTAAATAGACTTCATTTAGTACTCTATGCATGTGTCGAAACATTCGATGTGATGTTTTTTAGGTTTACGAGTTTATGGAGTGGGAACTAGACAGCGACTGAAGTAGCGCGTGATCGCCAAAATGGAATTGCACAGCCTGAAGCCTGAAGCACGCATGGGATCGGGCCGCTTCGGCTAGCTGCCTGGAGTTGTGCAGTCCACGCAGTCCGCCATCAGCATCATGAGCCCGAAGCACGGAGCGCCGCAAAGCGCCGCGCTCGCGTTGGGCCTTGTGGGGAGCTTGTCCAGTAGTGAGCCTGCGCTGTAGAGGTGCAAATGAGTGTGTATCCATTGCCCCTCTTTAATTTAAAAAATTATATTAATTTTTCAAATTGAACTCCCACTCTTTCAAATTGAACTCCCACTCTGAAAAATTAGTACAAACTTTTGAACTAAAGAGGCAGTGGATCTCTTTGCACCCCTATTGCGCTGCCATGCGGCCCGGCGACACCACCGTGCGCCGCTGGTGCAGCGGCGGTGCCTGTGCCGATCCCTATTTGCTTCAGTCAGCTGTTGATCACTTGCAAAGTACGTGTTTGGGGAAGACATTAAGACTGACTTCAACAAGGCTGCGCGTAAGCATTTTTGCCTCTCGATCATCACTGTGCTTGCTTGGAAACTCCTCCAACAGAGGAGGCAAACGAGCAACGCAGATTGACTTCGAGGAGAGAGGGGATGCAAAATTTCATCGCCTCTCTCCTTCTTTTCCTTCTCCTTGCGCCTTCGCCTTCCCCTCTTCTCTGTGTCCTTTCTCCAAGAAAATGGCAGGAAGCATTGTCGACGGAGACGAGGCGGCGGAAGGCAGAAGACTAAATAGGCGAACACCGTCATCACTCCGCAGCGGTTCCCGAGCGACACGACGCTTCGAGACACCAGCCGCCACGAACGGACCTCTCCGCCGCAACCGGCGCGACGCATCGACTCTACGGGTACGTACTCTACAGTTTCAATTAAATCCTCATCGTCTATTCGTTTTCGATTGCAGGGAAGACGGCGGACCGTTTCGATGCCTCAAAAGAATTGCAACCGCACGATTCGATCTCAAGGTTCGAAAGCCAGTCCGTCAAGGGCTCCGCGCTGCCTTGACTCAAAGAGCCAGGGAAGAAAAACCGAGACGAGCACCAAGCGGCCCATGCCCGACCTGCCCCGGCAGTACTCGGGTCGTCTCAACCTTTCTTGTCCAATCCGGCCTCTAGCGTTCCACGGAATCCCCTCCAGGAGGGAGGCCAACTACCCCCCCCCCCCCCCCGAGCTGGCTGACGGCTTGGGTATCTGTCTGGGATGCGGGCTGTAGAGTAGTGGAGTGCTCCCATCTGGGGCTCCGTCGACCCGGTCGTCCGCGGCAGGGTCGGACTTCACTCGGATTGTCCTTAATTGGGCCTACCCGCTATCGTGCTCACCGAACTCGCCGTTCTGGGCCTTTTAGGTCAAGCGATAGGGTTCACCTCCTCCGATTGCTACCGGTCGCAGTGGAGTAATTCATCGTTGAGGCACAAAAACGAAAAAACAACGCAGATAAATGAACAAACAAGAGCGCCTCAGGGCCAACTTTGTTTCATTAATCTTCCTTTACAAAAATCGGCTCTAAGTTGTTACAATAAACGAAAGCTAGCTGTCCTCGACTCATGGATACAATGGATCAAATCCATTTACTCCCACCAAGGGAGCAACAAAAAGGGGTTAAGGCAACGGCTGCTACCTGGCAAGCTGGAGGACATGGCCAAAGAACGTCGCAGGACTTCTTGTAGCACCTCGCAAGCCTTCTTCTAGCACTAGCCGCGCCAAGAAACCCCTGGCGGAGAAGGAGGCAGACGATGCCGATGAGGGAAGTTTAATGGGGTTGAGGTTAGCCCTAAAACTCCCCGCCGGTGTCCACTCCTGGGTATCTTCCTCATGCGCCGGAAGACGCACCATGTTCTCCTTTCTGCTGGGCACGGCAGCTTCCAGGCGCACCACTCTAACCGCCCGCCTCCAAGGCGTGGAGACTCATCGTGGCGGCAAGACCACCCTGCCTGATGAGACAGGAACTCTTCACCGTCCCACGCTGCCACGGCGCACAGCATTGAACTGTGCAACCTTCCAACCATAGGTTGGAAAATGAGGCAGGGGATCTGCGGCTCCGCGTCGATGACGCGTGAACTGCCCACCCGAGATTTCGGGGGAGCAGCAACCGCAAGAAGGACGCAGAGCAGAAGAGTAACCCCTACGGTAGGGAAGCGTCGCACCACCACCAAGTCTCCAGGCCGGACCAAGAGGAGTCCAAGGAGGCCACGAGAGGCCGGGAGCCCCCCTCGCCTGCTGGCAAGGGAGCGGGCAGACCAGTGGCCTGGCTTGCCTACTCTAGCAGTAGGCCCTCAGACTTCTCGGCGCCGTGCGGCGGTCACCGGCATGATGTCACCGACGAGTTCATGCCTGAGGAAGATCCCCCGCCGTTCGCAAGCATTCTTCTAACACTAGACAAACGAACCATGCCCACTCTCATCTGGAGGACGGGTGTGGGGTGTGAGGAAGAGAACTGCTAAATGGAACTCCATGATCCGCCTACTTGTGTGGAACCATATATCCACAAACCTCCTATTTATAAGCAAACATGGGCACCAACGGCCCCAGTAGTCAGTGGGCCGGCCAAAGCGGGGCACGCCAAAAGTCCTCACCAAAATCAAACCCCCACTTAAATGCCGACGGAACGGCGCCAGCGCGCCCGGCAACTGTCGCGCCACTCGGGGCACGATCGCTGCACGACCCACCAATGGGAGGCGGCCCCGAGTGGGGGAAAACGAGGTGTCCGCGGTACAACGATAAGACACGACGACCGGCCTCGAGATTCCACGACCTGTCAGCCGGCCATCAAGATGGGCCTGACCCCGTCACGCCTCGCCTGGCGTACGCCGAAAGCTGAAGGCGCGAGCAATTGGATGGGACGTCCTGCTCAGGAACCATCAAAGCCGAGACCAGCGGCTCCACGATTATTTCAAAATCGTAGAACCGCTCGGGGGCCTCTGACAGGGGAATAGACTAGGGGTCCCTAACGGGCCCGACTTATATAAAGCAAGGCCCGACAGATTTATTGGGCCAAGAACGGGACGGCCCGTTAAGGCGCGCGGGGAGCTGCCTTCCCCGCTAAGCGAACGGGTTCGGGAGCCCGACCTCCCGGACATGTGGCAGCCCCCCGACCTAGCGCCCCGGGTCAGGGCCAAGCTGGTAGCCTCCGTTCAGGACCCAAGGCGCCGGTTCTCCTTATCTTGCGCCAAGGACCAAGCCAGCAGGCCTCCCTGACAAGGGGACAGCGCCGCTCGCGCGGGCCCCTTGACACAACGGGAGGGGGCGTTCACAGACGCTGCCTCCCCTCACCATAATGATGGTCGCCTTTGCGCACCACTCCATTACGCCTGCGATCGTGACCGGACGCCCCCGGCCAGGCCTCGGTAAGACACCCCTCGCCAGACGTGCCACTTGGTGACAGAGCTACGTAAGATAGCCCCGCAGGTAAGAATCCCAGGCTCCGGCGGACAAGACCGAAGGAGACCCCGAGCGACCGACCGGGTGGTCGCGCCGCCCCAACTAAGCCAGGATGGGACAGCGCCAGGGGAACACACCGCTCAAGGAGATGGCCAGGATCATTCCTTGCACCGGAAGATTGCAAGGATCAAGCTCGCCCACTCCCGACCGACTGAGTGGGCCACGACGACTGACAAGGACGATTTTGCGCCCTCAACGGTGCAAAGGCACAACACTAAATAACTGTAAATGGGGGCCCCACCTTGGACTATAAAAGGGAAGGCCCCCCACGTAGGAGGTGGTTGGACTCTCACAGGTTCGACACTACTAGACCAGCTTGTAAGCTCCCCTCTAAACTTTGAGCACCCGGACTCGAGAGCAGTAGAGTAAGAACACCATTCCCATACTGGACGTAGGGCATTTCGGGCCGAACCAGTCTAAATCCTCGAGTCTTTGCGTGCTAGACCATATCCGATCAAGCGCACAACAATCAAGCAATAGAGTAGTTTTGTAGTCGCCCATTTCCCGCAACGACATGACCTTTAAAATACTTGTTGTTCGACAACTTCTTTGCCACGTTGGTTACCTTTTTTGTCGCCCATCTTTGATTGTAGTATTAATAGCTTGTTTAATCATGCCTGCACACTTTGTACAATATTAATTGAGGGCAAGATGTTTATTTTATGTACCACTTTAGTTATTATGCTCAATTGAAAACAGAAAATATTATTAAAAAAATCAACAAGAGGGGTAATAAGATAAAGCACCACCCCCGCCCCCGCACGCGAAATCGCTCCTACCATTCGAATCCATAATCTGAGGAGTGCTAGAGCCCTAACCAAAATATTATGAATCGGAGGTAGCATATGGTAATCATATTAATTCAATATTATTCCATACTACCTACCATGATAGTTATGCCATGTCACAAAGAAGAATAGTATTGCTAGTAACTTCTTGCTTCGTCTGTTTTATACAAGGCATAATCCATTTCATTAGACAAAAAAGTTACTCTATTAGTATTCTGTTTGTGATACAAAAGTGTACTCACAAAAAATGTATATTTCAGTCAAATCTAGTAACGACAAACAAATCTTATATAGGCTGTGTTTAGATCCGTAAAATGACGGTAAAAAAGTCGCATCGGACACTGTAGCACACTATAGCACTTTTTGTTTGTTTGTGGTAATTATTGTCCTACCATGACCTAACTAGACTCAAAAGATTCGTCTCGCCGTGTACAACAAAATTATGTAATTAGTTTTTTTATTTACCTACATTTAATGCTTCATACATGAGGCAAAAGATTTGATGTGATAGGTAAATAGTGAAGTTTGGAGAGAGAAATTTTGGAACTAAACACAGCCATATACTGGATTTGAATTGCGAGAGTACTAAATATGTATCAACATACTGGATCTGACACCGTAACGCATCGAACAGCGAGCCGGATCTTTTCTATTTCCTTTTTGACAAAAAAAATCTTTTTCTAGTTAAACCTACGGTACAACATTAGCGAGCCATCGAATTTTCTTTTGCAGGGACCAGCTACGAACTAACCGACCTCTACCCTTTTCCATGTCGCCACCGTATCAATCGGACCACTAGCCATCAACCGTGGATTGAATGTTAACGTGGACGGCCGGGCCCAGACGACGATCCCGGCGAAAGCCACATGATCGGCGAGCCGAGCTCTGAACGTCTGATGATGAAGGCGCCCGCGCGGAGCCAGCACCTGCCTGCCCGCCCCCGTTTCAGACGTGGAAGGCGAAATGGCGCATGCCTCCGCTCGCGACGCGCACCTGGAAGGATTGGGAAAACCCCATGCCCCATCGAGTTCATCGCGAGGTGATGACTGATGATGAGAGGCCATCGAGTCCCCCATGCCGCTCCATGCGAACTTCCTTGTTGGCATTTATCTCAGGATTCAGAGAAACCAAGGAGAGGTAGCATCGTTTGCAATCAAATGCACCGACGGGAAGCTATAGTAAGAGCAGCTCGATGCTGATCCGAGCCTGCTGCTGTGTTGGTCTCGTCAAGTACCTAGCGCGAGTAGCGACAAGAGAGGCTTCATGAGCCGCTCTTCCACCCGCAACGGTCCATCAGTCACGGTCCTTTTCTCCTCGTTTCCCGCATGGTTTTGCAAGAAGGCATCTGGTGATCCCTTCAATGCCATGCACATGCGAATCCTCGAATCGGAATACCCGTCGCTGACCGCCACCTCCTGCCGCCACTTTCTAGCCCCAGGATTCGGGGGTTGCCCGGTCCGGCGAGTCAGATCCCGTCCTCCCGGCCCCCGGCGAGTCATTGAGGCGAAACCAGGCGCAGGGCAGGGCTAACCGAAACGTGCCGATTCTGTTTCTCCCTGACGATGCCACGATGGCGCCCGTTCCCGGGGGCTCGGACCTTGTACCGCGCGCTGTGCGGCGATCATGCGTGCTCCTTCCGCCCGCTCCTGTAGCGTCTCGTCGTTTACTCCACAATAGTGTCCACTACCTAGGCTCCCTCCGGCAGATCGACGGCGACCGACCCTGCTTGCTTGCCATCATATGTGAGTGTGGTGTGAGGAATCATGCTTCGGGGACCAGGACCATGCCCGGCCGGCAGGCTGTTTTCCGCCGCGATAGTATGACGAATCGTTCAGCTGGACGGAGACCTGTGGAGGGATGGCGAGGCGCTGGAGTCAATGCGAAAGAGATGCCGCCGCTGCCACTAGTACACAGTGTGTGAATCATTTTGGTCCCGGTACTTGAAGATTCGAATCCTTCAATCCCAGATTCTTTCTCATCAAAACCATAGTTAATCGTACTGTGCCCTGTACGTGTAACATTTGAGTCTATGTTTAGATGAAGAGAGTATAGCTTTTGGCCTGTTCGCTAACTCGCGAGGCACACAACCGTTACACTCACGCACATCGAAGTGATGGACACTGCCGAAAAAAGTAATGTGCACTAGAATTTGTACCATAATGCACACTAGAATGTGTTTAAGGAACCTAAAAATAAAATCTTGTGTGTTGCGCACTAGTACGTACGTTGCATGACATAAAAAATCATTTTTAATTAAGTAATCGAGCAATTAGAGGTGCATATGCAATTATATATGAACCTAATAATAACAAACATCTAAGGGGCCGTTCGTTTAGTTAGGAACAATTGCCTGGAATGATTCCAGCTGAAACATCAGGTTTATTTCCACGTCCTCAGTCACCAGGATTGATTCCGGCCCTCGTTCCACGCCCGGAACAAGCTAACCGAACGGACCCTAAGTCGGCTTGAAGTCTAAAACTTCGCCGCTACATGATCTGATTTTCCAGACCATATATAAAGTTTATATTGACTCTGTTTGGCTGGTTTGTCAGCAAACCAGCTATCAGTATTTTCTCTCACACCAAATCACATCAACCACCAGCCACCTAGAAGTACTTTTCTCTCACAACAAATCAGCAACAGCCACCAGCCACAGCCAGCCAGAAGTATTATCCCTTATGAAATTATAAATTAACTAGATATACTTTTCTAATAATGCTTCATTTTCTATTTTCTTTGGGCACACACTTATGCCCATGTGGGTGCATCCTAGCACATATCTATTTTAACTGACATATATAACTGCAGGGGCGGAGCCACATGGGGGACAGGCAGGGCCTGTCCCCCCTCTAATAATGCTCCCATAATTTCACTTAGAATCTCTAATCAAATACAAAATTGTCCTATATTATTCCTCTATGCTTGACCCCCTCATTTGAAATTTCTGGCTCCGCCCCTGCATAACTGCACAAAGAAAAGGTATGCTTCGCGACCACTTAACACATATAACATCCAATCATAGAACAAAATGCAGTAAACCGTCTAGAAACTTAACCCGGGTGCCATCGTTTTCTTTACACAAAACAAAAACCAAGTGTCCTGGTCCAATCAAGTCGAATACATTTTCATGAAAAAGATTTGTATGGCTTGGTTTTCTCCCCCGTGCATCTACAGCAACCCGGCCTGTAATCACGCACTATCTCTCTCACACACTAACCACTGCACATGTGACGGCGGAAGATCGCCGGAGACGACCGGAGTGATTCCAAGGAAAGAGAATCGGAATAAGAAAAGAGAGAGGACCGGTAGCAAAAGCAACAGGCATGGGTGTACGTGTACCGGCTGTATGATGGTACAGGCCTACAGAGCCCCCAACTTTATAGGAGCCCTTTTTTCTTCTATGCTATATTGTACAGTTTTGTCCTATAGGCCGCAGTCCAGCAACAGCCTTCTGTAAGGATGGATTCGGATCGGATACGGATGAAATCGGATCCGGATGTCACCTTTTACCACATTTTAATCCGGATACGAATACGAATGCGGATCTCATCGGATACGAATACAAAACGGATAGTTCGAATCCGGATACGAATCCGGATACCTTCTCGATTTGAAACATAGAGCTATCATAAGTATCAGTTTATTTTGTCAACAATTTTATAGTAGATCAAAATCATTATACAAGCAGGGAGTAAAGGATTAGGAGATAGCTAATAAAAAAATATAATTATCTATGCATAGCTTTTATATTAATTATATAATACTAATTATAAATGTAAAATAAATAAATATTTAAATACTTAATAATTAAGATATATAAAAAAGATTTTTATCATTAAATAAATAATTAATTTGACTCGTATTAAATAATTTTAATCATGAAATAAATATATTAAATAGTTAAAGTTAATTTTTATATCATTACTAATTTTAATAAATATATTATTAGTTATCTAGCTTTCTAAATAATTTAAATAGTGTACATCATTAAGTAATAGGTATAAAGATAAGTTTAAGATTCTCTCACTACTCACTTTTTCTTTGCGGATACGGACGGATACGGATGTGATCGGATATTCTTCGAATACGAATATGGAATCGGATAGAGAAAAGTTCTTAAAATCGAATTCGGATGCATTCATATGACATCCATATTAAATTCGAATACGGATACGAATATCCATATTTACGTTTTAAGCGGATACGAATACGGATAATTCGGATGTTCAGGCATCCGGATCCATCCTTAGCCTTCTGGCACAGGCCGAACTGGCAAGCTCTTCGTTGCAATCCTCAATCGACCCGCAACGCGCAACAGGCTGTGCTCGCACCGATGAGTCAAAATCAAACTTCCGATCAAAACTGTCATACCAGACACCATCGCATGGAATTTTGAGTATCGGTCGGTTTTATTCATCTCCCATTGTGTTTCCACCGTTTCTTTTGGTACGTTCCCCGTTCTTCCGGCTAGACCTAGGCGGCTGGATGCTTGAGCCGAGGACACTAGTCAGCTCATCTAGCAAGAGGGACATGAGCGAGGCTCAAGTATTCAATCGAGGAGTGAGCGCTGTCAATACGCTAACTGCAGGTAATTTTAATTTAAAAAAATTTATTCCCTAATCTAGCGAGTTCAGTTGTTTATTAATTATATTCTCGTCATCTTTTGATATCTCCTATTTCAAGGTTGAAGTCATATCTTATTTATGCTAGTAGACTCTACTTTAAAATTTCGTATACATGACCCCAGTTTACCCTCGCAGAAAAAAAAGACCCTAGTTTAGAGCACGCAACCCATGTGGCCACCAACCGGAACCCAGCACGAGGTGTTCAAAAAAAAAAAAACCGGAACCCAGCACGACCTATCTAGTGTACTGTGTAGGCGCCAGAAATCATGGCTGCCTCCACCATTGTACAAGCTCAAGTACCAGCAGCGTTTGGGAGAGCTCCACTCTATTAAATTTGGCTCTACTTCAAGAAAAAATACCCAAACACCCCAACTACCTCCACTCCACTCCACTCCACCAAATATTTGCTCTACTCCATTTTTTTCGAGCTCTTTAAGAGGTGCTCCACCAATTCTTGGAGATGGTGCAATTCATGAAAATTACACACCATGCCATTTATTATAGAAGAAAAAAAACGTTGGGAAAATTGGTCTCATAGCACCGAAAGAAGACGACTTTTGGAAAATACCACTAATGAACACTAGCTCCGTAAAATACCATCGAAAGTGTGAGGCGTTACCTGAAAATAGCATCCCGTCATGGATGTTGTCCGTCTAGCGGAAGCCGTCCGTCTAGCTCACGGCCTATGCACCACCGCACGCACAGGAGTTGAAGCTCCGGGCCAAGGACACCGAGGCTGAGCTCCTCCCGGCCACCGCGTGCATAGGAGTCCGAGCTCCGGTGCCGACGGCATGCTGGGGCCGCACCGCCGCACTCGTCGGTGCCTGCCGTCCGCACAGGAGTTCACGCTGCACTGCCCGTACCAGGCCGCGCCCCGCCTCTGCGCAGCCGTGCGCCTGGCTGCACCGCGTCCTGGAGCTCCGTCGCCACCAAGTGCTCCGGTCCCCGCCTCATCCCCTTCTGCTCGTTCTCCCTGGCCAACTGATGGTGGCCGCGCTCGCCGGCTTGGGCTCGGCGTAGGGGCGCCGCTGAGGCCACGCCGCCGTCCTTGTGTAGCGCTGCCGCCTGAGTGCCGCCGCCGCGCTCTGCATGCCAGCTAGCCAGCGCCGCACCCGCGTCGGGTTCGCCCTTGGCGCTACGCCACCGGCCACCCTTGCCCCTCCAGCCGCGCCGGCCCTGAGCATCTGAGCCGCGCTGCCGCCACTTCCTACGCTACTGCCGGTGCCAGCTCGACTCGGCCGTCCACCATCCCCTGCGATCCGCCGCTGCCCTACACCTGCTTAGATCCGGCATCTCTGAACAGAGCAAGCAAACAGCACGCAAAGGGGCACCAGAGAGGCAGAGATCGAGCCCCAAAGTCTGCTTTAGCTGTGGATTAGCACAGCGAGGGGGCGAGAGCCCTGGATTGGGTTGCAGGCTTGCAGGGGTGCCGAGCCGCCGGCCTGCGACGCAGCACGAAAACTGGCTCCTGCGGTGGGAGGCATGTGATGGCCGGGGCTGAAGGGGCGGAAGCAAGAAGCAGCGGCGTAGCGGAGGGAAGAGGAGTGGCGCTGTTCAACTTGAGAGAGAGGAAAACGAGAGGGAGTAGATGAACGGCGTTGATCCATTTTCACGGGGACGTCACGGAATGCTATTTCTAGTTGACGGATCAATTTTTCAATGCTATTTTACGGACCAACAAAACTTTAGTGGTATTTTTCGAATGTGGGCATCTTTCGATGGTACCAGACCAATTTTCCCAAAAACGTTACGCTGGTCAAAAAAATGCCCTGACCGTCGCCCCTCCCCGAGGTTGTCTGTTTCTCGTCCCGTTCCCCTCTCAACCCTAGCGCCGCCACCTGCATCACTGCGCCTGCTGCTGCATCGCGCCGCCGCCGGCCAAATGGTCAGGCGAGAAGTTCCGCCGTCGAGCGCCGCCGACGACTTGCCCGACCTCGTCGCCGAAGCCCACGCCACGCAGCTCCAGTTCGTGTCCTCCGTTGGATCAGCCCTCGGTTCAGCTCCAGTTGCGGTCGGCCATGGCAGCTGTTGGGGATTGGACCTTCGGGTCAAGCCCTCACCCTCAGAAATGCTCCCTAACCTGTTTGCAGGGCCACAACAAAATGGAGCCAAGCATACCCGAAGGTATCGGATGAACACTAAGAAGCGCAAGCTCAAAAACCATGACCTTCAGGCCGAAGGTAACGGATAGCTGCCCAGAAGCGCAAGCGCAAACACCAAGGCCTTCGGTCCGAAGGGTACCGCTTCCGCCGCGCCGAAGGTGACAAACGGCCACCCGGAAGCATAAACTCGAAGATCAAGACCTTCGGGAAAAGAGCCCACGACCGGGAATGAGGATGACGGCTGGTCGATCGTTGATGGAACCTTCATGGCCCAAACTCCCGGAGGTACCCAAAGGTTATTGTAACCTTCGTCGGCTGAAGACATGTGAGTAAAACGTGAATATGTGAGAAGGTCGGATTTGTACACCTCCCGAATATGTGAGAAGGTCGGATTTGTAAACCTCTCACCTTGTAATATTACCCCGGAACCGGCTGAGAGTGAGCTGTAAATGAGTTGGGAGGGGGCAATTTAGGAAAACCTGGCCGAGGGCTAGGGGTATAAATAGCCCCCTCTCTCCATAGTGTAAAGGGTTGAATTTTCTGATCATTATTGGAAAGTTCGACTCTTATTTTCATTGCCACCTTTCTTACTGTTCATGCTCCCTGTCTGGGCATTTACAAAGCAGAGATCCCAATAGCGGCGCCCACCGTTCCAGCACGAAAGACAACCCTCGATGGCCCCAGCGAAGAAGAAAGCCACCGCCGGCACCACAAGCACCTCCACTGAGCCTGGCCGCATTCTCGACGGCCCTCAACTGCAGCACGAAGGAGCCAACCCACAAATGGAAGACATCACCAACGAAGCTGCTAATCATGGAGGCCTGATCGACAACACAGAAAACACCGAAGCTCATCAACTCACAGAAGCAGCACTCAAGCTAAAAGCACTTGAAATGAAGAAAAAGAACATCGAAGCCCAGCTTGCCACCAAAAAGAGGGCAATGGACCAAGGAAACAAGCTAGCCGAGGCCAGCGCAGGCTAGCAGAGATGGAGGCAGAAGTTGAGAGCATGCAGAGGGCATACCAAGAAATGCCCGAAGGTTCCTCCCAGCAAGAAAACCGCGTCATCCTCCAGACAGCCTTCGCTCATAATGAGAACCAAAGGCCACCGCCGGTCAACCTCCCATTTGACCCGACCTCGCCACTCTCAGTCGCTCTGCAGCGAACTTTATGGCCGCTTGGCTACAAGCCAACTCAACTCCCCAAGTACAACGCTACAACAGATCCAACTCAGTTCCTCATGGCCTACGAAGCAACCATCGCTTCGGCCGGAGGTGATGACTCCACCATGGCCAAGTCCTTCGTCATGGCCTGCGAAGGTTCTGTGGCTAACTGGTATTCGTACCTGCCTCCTCAATCAATCAACAACTAGTACCAGCTAAAAGGAAGGCTCCTCCAGGACTTCCAGGGCTTCAGAAGGCTCACTACCAACACTGTCAAAGATTTCAAGTGCCCCCAACATGATCGCGAGCCTCTCTATGACTACTTCCGGAGGTTCGTCCAAAAGAAGGCTCAAATTCCAAACTTCTCAGAGAAAGATGCGATAGAAAAATGCATCGAGGGACTCCTGCCTGGTTAGCTTGCTTCCCACCTCATAAGAGAGCCTTCGAGGACTTTAGAGGAGCTTTATTCAGAAGCAGAAAAGTACGCGAAGTCAAGCGCTGACCACCGCAGAAGGGTCGAGCAAAGAAGAATCATGCGTCAGGCTGAAAAATATAACCAGCAAACATGGCAGCAAGAAAAGTAGCCAGCTCACCAACTCATCTTACCTCTGGAAACTTCGCACGAAGATGAGGATCAGATAACCTTCGATCCCTTCATGACAACACCAGAGCCGGAGCCCCAACGCTCAAATGACAAGCAACCTTCGTCTGGGGCACGAGGCAGAGGTCGCGGCAGAGGAAGGGGCCGAGGTCGTGGACCTTCGCGTGATCCCAAAAAATTCTTCTGTCACTTCCATGGATCTGACTCCGACCACAGAACAAACCAGTGCCCAGAGAAGAAGAAGACCCTTGACAGAATGGAGGCCGAGAAAAAGGCCAAGCTAGTTGGGCACACTACATGGCCACAGACCCAACCCCCTCAACAAATACAGTACACGCAACCTTCATTCGTACCACCCCCACCATTTACACAAGCATACCGCCCACCCATGTTTAATTACAACTACAATCACAGTTGGCAGCCGCAGCCAAACCCTCCAACGCAAACCAATCAACCCACAACCCAAGCTCAACCCACTCAGGAGCAGCTACCACCACCCCCAGCTCACCCACCAAAACAAGAAAACCAAACCACAAATAGCCAATCCGCGGCACTACCATCCTTCGGCATGATCATGCCCATCTCCGGAGGTTCTACCCTGGACTTCGAAAACAAGAGGCAACGCAGGGACTACTTCAGGCAAGTCCATTGCATCGTCTCCGAAGGTCCAACCAAGAGAACCCAGTGGTCACACTCTCCGATCACCTTCTCTGAAGAAGATGTCAACCTCATCAGCTACCCACACACAGACGCTCTTGTCATCGAGGCAAACATTCAGGGCTGGAGGATTGGCAAGATACTAGTTGACACCGGCAGTTCTGCAGAAATCATCTTCTCCGATACCTTCGATAAGATGGGTATCGACCGAAGCCTGCTTCAGCCTTCGGAAATCCCTTTAATGGGATTCGGACGAAAGAGAGTGAATGCAATCGGCAAACTGTCACTCCCCGTGTCCTTCGGAGATACGGCCAACGCAAGAACAGAGCACATCACCTTCGATGTGGTAGAAATGCCGTACCCATACCGCGCAATCTTAGGAAGAGGAACAATTAACAAGTTCGAAGCTATCGTCCATCAACTATACTTGTGCATGAAAATGCCAGCTCCCGCAGGGGTCATCACCGTTCGCGGGAACCAGCAACTTGCGCGGGACATTGAACGGGGATACACCCCAGGACAGAAAAATGTGCACAATCTTCGGACTGAATCCAAGCCAGTTACCGTCGAAAAGCACCAAAGGGACAGCGAGAAAGCAACCTTCAAAGAAGACTGTGAAGTCAATAAGGTCCCCCTCGATGTACACCTCCCCGACAAAATGGTGACTATCAATGCAACCCTAGAGCCTGAAGAGGAGAAAGAACTTCTCGAGTTCCTCCACAAGAACCAAGATGTTTTTGCATGATCCGCCAACGACCTTCGAGGAGTCAGCAGAAACATCATCGAGCATCGCCTGGACACCAACCCAAACATCAAGCCGAAGAAGCAGAAGCTTCGCAAAATGGCAGATGAAAAAGTCACAGCAGTCAAGGCCGAAGTCCAGAGACTGCTAGATGCAAATGTCATTAGAAAAGTCAAGTACCCAACATGGCTGGCAAATACTGTGCCGGTCAAAAAGAAGAATGGCAAATGGCGCATGTGCATCGATTTCACTGACCTCAATAAAGCCTGCCCGAAGGATGACTTCCCGCTGCCAAGAATCGACAGAGTCGTTGATGACGCAGCAAACAGTCAACTCATGTCTCTACTGGATTGTTTCTCCGGATACCATCAGATATGGATGAGAAAGGAAGATGAAGAGAAAACAAGCTTCATAACACCATTCGGCACCTACTGCTTTGTGAGGATGCCCGAAGGGTTAAAGAATGCAGGACAGTCTTTTTCAAGAATGTCCTCCGTGGTCTTAGAACACCAACTTAGAAGAAATGTCCTGGCTTATGTTGATGACATTGTTGTAACCAGTTCAATAAGAAGCAACCATGTTGCAGATCTGGCCAAAACATTCGCAAGCCTAAGAAAAGCAGGATTGTCCTTGAATCCCAATAAGTGCATCTTCGGAGTTCACAAAGGAAAGGTGCTAGGATGCCTAGTGTCCACCAAAGGCATCGAAGCAAACCCCGACAAAGTAAAATCTCTTTGGAATATGGAGGAGCCAAAGTCCATCAGGGACGTACAGAAACTCACAAGAAGAATTGCAGCCTTAAACAGATTCATCCCCCTCTCTGCAGACCGAAGCTTACCATTTTTCAAGGTCCTTCGCAACGCAAACAAATTTGAGTGGGGCCCCGAGCAAAGTGAAGCCCTCCAGGCGCTCAAAAACCACCTACAGAACATGGTCAAGATGACCTCACCTGACCCGAAGGACGTGTTGCTCATGTACATCGCAGCATCCTACTCTGCCGTCAGTGCAGCGCTCGTGCTCGAGAGAGAAAACGAAGGAAAAAAGAAGCAACTACCTGTTTATTTCGTATCAGAAGCTCTCGCAGGCTCGAAGCTCATGTACTCAGAGCTAGAAAAAATTGCATACGCAGTAGTCATGTCTGCCCGGGAGCATCGACACTATTTCGAAGCTCACAAGATAATAGTGGTCACAGATCAACCTTTGCATGATTTGTTCAGTAACAGAGAGGCCTCAGTTAGAATTGCCAAATGGGCTTCGGAACTCTCTGAGTTTTACATAGACTTCGAAACAAGGACAGCCATCAAGTCACAAGTATTGGCAGATTTCATTGCCGATTGGACATCCCCAACCTTCAAGGAGGAACCTCCGACTGAAACCTGGATTGTGCACTGCGATGGGGCCTGGTGCAACGACGGAGCGGGCATTGCTGCAATCATAGAATCTCCTTCGGGATCAAAAACAAGATACACTGCACGACTAACCTTCGGCAACCTAGAATCATCCACCAACAACACAACCGAGTACGAAGCCTTGCTACTGGGCCTTCGCAAAATGAAAGCCCTTGGCCATCAGAACTTCATAGTCAAAACAGACTCGAAGGTCATCAGAGACCACATCGAAAAGGACTCGGAGGCAACAAAGCCAGAGCTTATCGAGTACCTTGATGCAGTTAGATCCATGGAGAAATATTTCAAAGGCTTCGACATCGTTCATATCCTGAGGCACATGAACGACGAAGCAGACAAACTGGCAAAGGCAGCATCAAGAAAAGAGCAGTTACCATCATATGTATTTTTTGAAGAAATCACAGAACCTTTGGTCAAGCCGAATAAAGAAAAACAAATCCCAGTCATCTCAGCCGAAGATTGGAGAACACCTATAATGGAGTACCTTCGGGGAAACATTGAGCTGCCAAATGAGAAAGAGGAAAAGAAAATGTTCCAAAGAGCGAGGGGCTACGTTATCTCTGAGGGAGAATTGTTCAAGTCAGGTGTAACCAGCCCATGGTTAAAATGCATCTCAACGACCGAAGGAATCGAGCTCCTCAAGGAAATTCACTCCGGGTCTTGCGGATCTCACATTGGCTTCAGACAACTTGTTTCCAAAGCCTTCAGGCAAGGATTCTTCTGGCCAACAGCCCTGAAGGATGCTCAGCACATAGTGAAAACATGCCAAGCATGCCAAATGATGGGCCCGAAGTCCACAAATCCTTCGGAGCCAATTCAGCTGATACCCCCCCCCACCTGGCCTCTTCAAAGATGGGGAATTGATCTAGTGGGCCCCCTACCCACAGCTCAGGGCAATTACAAGTACGCAGCAGTTGCTGTTGAGTACTTTACAAAATGGATCGAAGCCAAGCCACTCATCAACATCACATCGGAAACAATCAGAAAATTCTTTTGGCAGAACATCGTCTGCAGGTTCGGGGTCCCAAGGGAGATCACCGTCGATAATGGAAAACAGTTCGACTCACAGCTCTTCAGAGAATTCTGTTACAGTCTTGGCACGAAGATAATCTTTGCTTCGGTGTACCACCCACAATCCAATGGGGCTGTCGAAAGGGCCAACGGCATCGTCTTCGGCAGCATTAAGAAGTGCTTGTTCGATCAGAAAAAGGGCAAGTGGGTAGATGAACTCCCGAAGGTCATCTGGTTCCACAACACCTCAGAATCAAGAACCATCAAGTTCACCCCATTCAAGCTACTATATGGTGCCGAAGCAATGACACCAGAAGAGCTTAAGAATCGAAGCCTAAGGGTGACCCATCAAGTCGAGGGCACACCCTCTGAGGAGAAAGACCTCATAGAGCTAGACATCCTGCAAGCTTCGGAAAATCTAGAAAAGTACCAACAAGAAACAACGAAGTGGAGAGACAAGAAAATAGTGAAAAAGGACATCGCAGTCGGAGACTGGGTCCTAAAAAGGAAGCCAAATGCCGAAACCTCCGGCAAACTACAACCCAAGTGGGAAGGACCATTCCTTGTAATCAAAAGCAACAGGCCAGGGTCATATCACTTGTCCGACGCCGAAGGCAATGAGCTGCAGCATCCTTGGAATGCCGACAGCCTCAAAAAATACTACATCTAAGTTTGTAAAAAGGACGCATCGCGAAGCTATAAGCGATCGCGGACCTTCGCAATTATTTTCAGTTATTTCATACATTGTAAACAGGCCGTACTCTTTTCCTCACAAGGGGAAACTCCACACAGGAGGTGAGGATTTTGATGAGGCGGACCTAGTGTAAACTATCTCAATACAATGAATTTTCCCCAAACAGTGTCACTCTCACCTAAGCAGCCAAAATGGCAAGCTTCGGCAAACATCTGCATGCCAAACAAAATAGTAAGTTAGCAAAGTATGCAGAATCCGCAAACTTTGCATACTTATCAAAACAAACGCACAACAAGTGCAAAAAACGCCAAGGGGCTTCGACCTTTCAAAAGGTCCGAACCAAAAAACCTTCGGCACAAACGCACAACAAATGCAAAAAACGACAAGGGGCTTCGACCTTTCAAAAGGTCCGAACCAAAAAACCTTCGGCACAAACGCACAACAAGTGCAAAAAACGCCAAGGGGCTTCGACCTTTCAAAACGTCCGAACCAAAACACCTTCGGCACAAGCACAAAACAAGTGCAAAAAACACCAAGGGGCTCCGACCTTCCAAAAGGTCCGAACAAAAAAAACTTCGGCAAAAACGCACAACAAGTGCAAAAAACGCAAAGGGGCTTCGACCTTTCAAAAGGTCCGAACCAAAAAACCTTCGGCACAAATGCACAACAAGTGCAAAAAACGACAAGGGGCTTCGACCTTTCAAAAGGTCCGAACCAAAAAACCTTCGGCACAAACGCACAACAAGTGCAAAAAACGCCAAGGGGCTTCGACCTTTCAAAAGGTCCGAACCAAAACACCTTCGGCACAAGCACAAAACAAGTGCAAAAAAATGCCAAGGGGCTCCGACCTTTCAAAAGGTCCGAACAAAAAAAACTTCGGCAAAAACGCATCCACAGACACTTCCCCTCCGAAGCTCCGCACTACCCACAGAAATTTGGCCAATGTAACAATCCCGTTCGGAGTGAAATGGTGTAGCTTCGCGTTGAATGGCTCCAAAAGCTTCGGCACAATTGGATCCATCGGAAGTCTAAGTCCCGCTGTAAAAAAATCCTTAAAGACCACAACCTCGCCGGCCTCCAGTACAGGAATCAATTCTGCCCCCGGAGGGCGACAAACCCCCTCGGCGAAATAGCCCTTCGTAATGTAGAAGTCTATCATGCTCTAAGATACGACAGATGGCTCGAAAAGCAGAGTCTTACATTTCTCCGGAGCCATCAGTTCTGACATGTCCGCAGACACAGCCGAAAGTCTCTCGCTGGACTGCTGCTGCTAAGAAGGCTGCGAACCACCCGCCTCTCCTTCGGGAGCTGGACCAGAGTCTGTACGGAGAACCGCCCTCTTAATGAATGCCATAACTACAAAAAAAACAAAGTCAAATTAGAAACAAAGGCTCAAACGAACCTTCGATCAACCTCGCTGTCTGTTTAGTGCGAGCCATGAGCCGCAAAGTTACTTACACCGAAGAAAACGAGCAGCTTCACCGCGCACGAAACCAGAACCTTCGGACAAAGCGCTTTATAGCAAAAAGCGACGAAGGAAAGCAAAGCTCGAGAGGGCACAGGTTTTACCCCCCCCCCCCCCCTCTCCTCCGCTTATATAGGCGGTGAAAAGGAACAGTTCCAGCAGTAAAACCGAGGAGACGGCAGCCCAAGCGGCGCAATCAGAGAACGACACGTATACAACAAAAGCCGACCGTTGCAGCCGACGGTTCGGGAGACGTTTTTCCTCGGGAGCTTCCCGAAGGTTACACGCAATCTTCTTCATTAACAAGGGTGTGGACCATCGGCTTCGGACCTCACCCTCGAGGGGCTACTGTTGGGGATTGGACCTTCGGGTCAAGTCCTCACCCTCAGAAATGCTCCCTAACCTGTTCGCAGGGCCACAACGAAATGGAGCCAAGCATACCCGAAGGTATTGGATGAACACTAAGAAGCGCAAGCTCAAAAACCATGACCTTCGGGCCGAAGGATGTCACCTTCTGAAGGCCGAAGGTAACGGATGGCTGCCCAGAAGCGCAAGCGCAAACACCAAGGCCTTCGGTCCGAAGGGTACCGCTTCCGCCGCGCCGAAGGTGACAAACGGCCACCCGGAAGCATAAACTCGAAGATCAAGACCTTCGGGAAAAGAGCCCGCGACCGGGAACGAGGATGACGGCTGGTCGATCATTAATGGAACCTTCATGGCCCAAACTCCCGGAGGTGCCCGAAGGTTATTGTAACCTTCGTCGGCTGAAGACATGTGAGTAAAACGTGAATATGTGAGAAGGTCGTATTTGTACACCTCCCGAATACGTGAGAAGGTCAGATTTGTAAACCTCTCACCTTGTAATATTTCCCCGGAACCAGCTGAGAGTGAGCTGTAAATGAGTTAGGAGGGGGCAATTTAGGAAAACCTGGCCGAGGGCTAGGGGTATAAATAGCCCCCTCTCTCCACAGTGTAAAGGGTTGAATTTTCTGATCATCATTGGAGAGTTCGACTCTTACTTTCATTGCCACCTTTCTTACTATTCATGCTCTCTGTCTGGGCATCTAGAAAGCAGAGATCCCAACAGCGGCCGGGGATCCGCCCTGGGTTTGGCCGGCGGCGGCCGTGGATCTACGAGAGTGAGGGGCGTCGGTCGTGGGCGAGGCCAAGGAGGCGTCGCTGCCCAAGGGGACGTCCGGGCGCTGGGCAGGGGACGCGCCGTCCCTGCTGTCGTTCAAGGCGACGGGCCGATTCTAGGCAGCAGCTAGGGGGACGGTGCCCCGCACGACGCCGCCGGTGACCAAAGCCAGGCATTCCGCGCACCGCGTCCTACTCCTGCAACAACCAATCAAACCAAAAAGAAAGTGACTGAGGTATTGTGCTTATACGATACTGATTGTTATGTAGCAAGACTAGTACCATGAGTAAGGCCTGGTGCTATTCATATCTAAACAAGTGTTTTTTGTTCAAAATTATTCTGTTGCATGAACAGCATAGTAGATTTGGTGATTTCATAGTGCTTTTGGAAAGTTTAAATACTAGCTGGATGTGTGCCTTTTATTTCAATTCAGAAATCGCAATCTTGTTGTAGGAAATTTTAGTTCTTACTGAGTGATCTTGTAGGTGGAAATTGCAATGTCAATTCGATACACTGATTTGAATCATTGATGACTTAGCAATTGTGAATGCAACTAGCTTCTGAAATCCATGTACTTTGTGATGCCATTAATTAGGGTGATTCAATGGATTGGAACGACGAGTATATTGCCTATGTTTGTAAGTTATTTGCATAGCAAGTGCTCAGAGGGAATAGACCCAATACCCATTTGAATGCCGTAGGCTATGATGAGGTGATCGCAATGTTTAAGCAAATCACAGACATTGAGTTGACTAGGCGCCAACTCAAGAACAAGTGGGATAAATTGAAGCCCGATTATACTGCATGGCAAAAATTGATGAGAAGGCAAACTGGAACAGGATTTGATAGTGCTAGAGGTGTGATTGTAATGGATGATGAGTGGTGGAAAAAGGCAAAAAAGGTGAGGATCAACAAATTTCAGCAGTATTGTGTGATTGAAAATTATTATTTATTGCTTACTAACATGTCTTTTGTTGTTTCTTTTGCAATAGGAAATTCCTGGATGTGGCAAGTTTATAAAGAAACCATTGCAGAATTTAGAGGAGCTTAAGGTTATGTTTTCTGACATCATTAGTGATGAATCCGATCATTGGAATCATATGAGTCAAAACCCTATCATACCTAAGGAGACCCAAGGTGGCTTTGGAGTTGATGATGAAGAAATTGAAGATGGCCAAATGGCCGAAGATGCTGATGTTGTCCCCTTGGATGAAAACAATGAGGCTGATGCTGATGCTGATGAGGTTTTGGAGATTTCTCCATCTTTGGGTAACGCAAAGAGAAGAGCTCGGGTCGTTGTTGATAAAGGGAAGAAACAAAAAACAAAAACAGCACTTGTTATTCAAGAACAAATCACTAAGATTGCTGAATCGGCCTCTTCTTTTACATCAAAAAAATCAAGTGATGTGACTATGCAACAAATCATGGAACTAGTTTTGGATTGTGGCGCGGACTATGGCACTGATGAGCACTACATTGCCACAGAGTTGTTTGTCAAAAAGGACCAGAGGGACATGTTCTTGACCCTTCCAACTAGAGAGATTAGGTTTAATTGGCTTAGGAGAAAGTATCATGCCAAGTATGGAAATTGATCCATACTTGCTAGTTTTAGCTTATTCTTGTTCAAGAACTATGTTGTAATGCTATTTGGTCATATTGGCTAATACTATTTTATTTTGAAGTAATGTAATAATTTCTTATGGTTGTTAATTATTGGTCTTGATGTTCCATCTACATTTCTGTAATAATTTCTTTTCATTGTTGGTTCAAGAACTATGGTCTCATATCTGATCTTTTCCTTCTCATGAGTTGCAGGAGTCTGAAAGTGACATTGAATCTAAAGACTCTACTGAAAGTGAGAGCGAGGAGTTTTGCAAATTGGTAAACTCCGTTGCCCAAATCACTCAAATCTATGTTGATATGTACCTTGACAAAAATCCACCAAGGACATCCATCCTTAGTGGCATGGGCTGGTTGCTAGAGACATTGAGGACTCCGGGTGAGTGCCATACACAGCTGAGGATGAACACAGAAATTTTCTTGGACCTACATGAATTGTTGGTAGCTAACTATGGTCTCATGCCATCCATGCATATGAATACTTATGAGATGCTTGCTATTTTTCTTTTCGTATGTGCAGGAAATGAGTCCAATAGAAAAACCCAAAATAGGTTTAAACACTCGGGAGAAACCATAAGTAGAAATTTTCATGAGGTTCTAGATTCTGTGATGGACATGGCACATGATTTCATTCGACCAAAAGATCCCAACTTTCGAGCTGTTCATAAGAGGATCAGAGATGATAGAAGAGCATATCCTCATTTTAAAGATTGTATTGGTGCTCTTGATGAACTCACATTCGTGTGTCACTTTCACCTGAGGAGCAAGTTAGATACATTGGAAAATCCGGAATGCCTACTCAGAATGTGCTAGCTGTTTGTGACTTTGACATGTGTTTCACTTATGTGGTAACGGGCCAACCGGGAGCTATGCATGACACAAGTGTGTTATACAATGCACTAAGAGTGGATGAGGAATTTTTCCCTCATCCTCCACGAGGTAACACAATTATATATGTTGTCTACTTCTGCTAGTTGTTCAATTGGTTTTGGAATTTGTAAATACTTATGTAATGCTCTTTATGTGTAGGCAAATATTATGCTGTTGATGCGGGATATCCTAATCGCCCCGGTTATCTTGCTCCTTACAAGGGTGAAAGATATCATTTACCAGAATGGCATAGAGGTATGGAACCCAATACTCCAATGGAGAAATTTGATCGTGTTCACTCATCTATCCGCAATGTTATTGAGAGATCATTTGGATTATTGAAAATGAAGTGGAATATTCTATACAAGATGCCGTCCTATCCAATGCACACCCAAAAAATGATTGTGGTGGCTACAATGGTGCTTCATAATTACATTCGTGAGCATGGAGGTGAGGATCCTGACTTTGCTAGGTTTGATCGTGAACCAAATTTTGTTCCTACAATACCAGAACGGTTTAACAAATATGCAGTTCCTCCATCGGCATCTGATGGGACGACTTTCTATAGAAATGCTAGATGCATGGATGAATTCTGTGATGCCATAGCCACTGATTTAGCTAGTTCTTGGCGCTAGATTAATATTTTTGTAATGATACATTGTACCTGGATGTTGGATGGTTTTTCTTTGTATCTCCTTAATGCAAGATGACATTGTACTTGCCATGGTCACTCTATCTGATTGTTAATTATTTTCCTTTTTTCGTCATGGTGTACTTTATAAACAAATAGGCAAATGCAACCGTGCAAATGAGTACAGATAATAGCGACAAAACACAGCAGGAAAAGAAAAAAACAAAAAAAAGAATGTGGAAGAGGCCACGTAGATGTCCACAGCACAGCACAGCATAGGCGACTAGCAAAAAAAAAACAAAAGCGCCTGCTACGCATAGCCCAGCCCAGCAACGAGCTCAAAAAAAAATGTGGTGGAGCAGGCCCAATAGAGGAGGTGGAGAGGCCGAGATGCTGGAGCAGGCCCACGAGAGGAGGTGGAGTGGACCTACATAATACCCAAACAGATTGGAGTGGAGTGGAGTGGAGTTGCAGTTTTGGGAGTGGAGTGCTCCCAAACAGGCCCTATATCTGTAAGCCTTGTAATTAACACATACTCCCTCCGTGTAGAAAATAGAAGACATTTAAAACAACGACATAGTCTCCAAAGTATAATTTTGACTGCTTAATTTTATTAAAATATTTGTTAAAAAGTGATATATTTATATTTTTATAAAAATGCTTTTTAAGACAAATCTATTCAAACTCAATAACTTAAACAATATTCATGATTTATATTCCCAATGTTTGACCCAAATCTTATCCAAAATGACATTCTTTTTCTGTACGGAGGGAGTACATGTCTTGTCTCGGTTTCCAACCCTAGTTCTGATTATGGAACCGGAACTACGGATGTACACTACTACAACAATCTTTTCTGAGGCGGTTGAAAAAGATTTTCTGAGACGGGCAAACCCAACCGCCTCTAACGAAACATCACTGTAAATGACACATTTTCAGAGGCGGTTGCCCGCCCGCCTCTATTAATCGAATAGAAAAAAACAAAAAAAGAACTGAAAAGCCCATTGGGCCCGCCGAGCTCATCGGGCACCGCCGCCGCGGCCCGCCCGCCGTGGTCGCCGGATCCGGCCGGTGGAGGAGCTTGGTCGCGCCACCCGTCGCCCACCGTGGGCGCCGGATCCGACCGATGGAGGAGCTCGGCCACCATGGGATAGAGAGAGGGGCGAGGAGAGGGTGAGGGTCGGGCGCACCTTCACACGGTTGGGAGAGAGAGAGGGAGGGGGAGGAGAGTGAGGAAGAAAACCTAACTCTAGTATATAACTATATATATACTTGTAGGCATCTATCGGGCTGAGTTGGGCTTGAGTGGGATTGGCTTTTTAACTGAGGTAGGCTCCTTAAAAATAATTGCCTTAAAAAATAGGACTAGACTGTCGTCTTAATTTTGACCACCTCGGTTAATTTGTTTTACGAGACGGTTTTCTTGACCGTCTCTGTTAATAAGAAATGACCACCTATGTTAATGCTGGGCATTAATCGATGCGGTTATTTTTTTTTTGCCTGCCTCATAGGGGTTCTCAAAATGCCTCTATTAATGCTTTTTTGTAGTAGTCGTAAAATATTTTTCCTTGCGTATAGATTCTTCATTACGGCCCTACCTACACAACGCATGTGATATTGAATTGGATGTCTTTCTTTTAAACTAACTCGTGAATGACTCTTTAGTCCTGGTTGGAAGCACCAACCGGGACTAAAGTGTTATTTTTAGTACCATTGGTGGCTCCTAGTTTTAGTTCCAATGGCGGCTCCAACCAGGACACAAGCTCTCCGCTGCACCCTAGCCGTTGGATCCGGGACTAATGTCTTCATTAATCGCAGGTCCGACAACAGCCGGGACTAATATCAAAGATCAAACACCATTCGTGTACTGATGGAAGCTCTGATTTAAGATGGGCCTATAATGGTTTGATGTCACATGTTGTATTAGGAATGTGTTAAGATCTAAGGGCAACTCCAGCAATGTCCCTAAATCAGCTCCAAATGTTAAATGGGGGCTGTCTTTATTGTTTAAGTGCTTCCAAATTTATTTCAACTCCAATAGTAGCTCTCAACTCTAACTTATAACTAGTCTATCAACATGTGCTCCTGCACGAGCCAATTACAATCAATATAAAAATAAGATTATAGTTAATGATTATAATTATCTATCTCAGGCTCCCTTTCATCTATTAAATATTCTAACACATAATTTAAAATACATATTTATCATTATCTAGTTACAATATATTTAATTTTGCATCACACCTCCATATGAGTTTGATATATTTATTTAATTAAACTATTTATTTGTGAATTGGTATTCTTATCTCTTCAATCATACGTGAATGGTGACACATATCATGGGGAGTATTTTTATATAGACAATAACATAAATACTTTATTAATAATGATATAAATAGTAATTTATAATTTTATATTAGTACACTTTATATTTTATTATAATTATATAATTTAGATTCAGATTTAGGGGTTACTTTAACTTATAATAATGATACAATTGTATAATTTATATGCAAATTTATGGAGTTGTTTGTATTATTTTTATAATGGCATATAGGTGGGTAATTTATACGAAGATTATAGAGTTACTTTAGATTTTTTATAATGGCAGATGTGGGTAATTTAGATACATATTTAGTGTGTTACTTTAGTCATAGTGGATAATTTATTAGGAAAGATAACTAATCCAATGACTATTATGATTAGAGTTGTCGGATGTTTCTTGTTTTTGTGAGAATTTCAAGAATTTCTCTATTTTCTATAGTGTCTACCTAGGATCCTGGGTAGGTTCACGTGATGCTTCGAAAAGAGCATTCAATTTGTAATAGTAAGATAGACTGGTCTATCAACCCGTGCTCCCGCATGAGCTAGTTAGAATTAATATAAAACTAAGGTTTATATCTAATAATTATAATTATCTATCTCATGCCCTCTTTCATCTATTAAGTATTCTAACAAATACTCTAAAATACATATTTATCATTATCTAGTTGTGTGAATTGGTATTCTTATCTCTTCCATCATACATGAATACATAATGACACATATTGTGGGAGGTATTTTTATCTAAACAATTATATAAATAATATATTGATATTGACTAAATAGTAATTTGGAATTTTATAATAGTGCTCTTTAATAGTTTTTATAATTATGTAATGTAGATTCAGATTTTAGATTACTTTAACTTTAGTAATGACATAATTGGATAATTTATATGCAAATTTAGATGGTTATTTGCATTATTTTTATAATGGCATATGTAGATTTTTTATAATAGCATAGATGGGTAATTTAGATATATGTTTAAGGGTTATTTTAGTCTATTTTCATAATAGCAGATTAGCCAGTACGTGATTATTATGATTAGAGTTATTGGGCTGATGGCCGGATGTTTATGATTTTTATAATAATTTCTAATATTTTCTTTTTTTAGAGAATACATCTAGAATCCTAGGTGGCTTCATGTGTTGCTTGAAAAGGAGCTTCCAATTAGTAATAGTAAGATGGCTCCCTAAATATCTACTAGGAATAGAGAGTGGATGAGGACTCAAAATAGAGCCTAGTAATGGATTTGCTGGAGTGCATATTTTTTGTTTAACTCTCTAAACTTGAGATTGAGAATTATTTAGAGGGTTTGCAGGTGGGGTTGCTCTAATACAACATGTCTCCGCCCATGCACACCGCCTGCGTGTTACGTCCAGCTCGGCCCATCTACTAACGGTCGCTATACTAGCTAGCTGCTTGTCTCTGCTGCACGATCTCTCACGAGTCACGAGCATGCCGCCAGTGATGAATCCGTATTCCATGCATTGTCCGGATCTCTCCCGCCGACAAACTCCTCGCCGAGGCTCTGATCGCGCGCTAAGCTAGCTTTCGACGCCACAGTATGTGCAGTTATATATATCTGCATCTTGATTGAATACCTACATGGCGACCTGCAAGGAGGTATAGGAGCACGTGTTTGGTTTGCGACCTGTCTCCGGCTAGGATGAAAGCGGGGATGGAAAAATCCCATTCCGATCGACACCATATACCGAATATACCGATCGTATTCCGTTCTTGCAGGAAAAACAAAAACAGGAAATAGAAACAGGAACAAGACCAAAATCAGTTAGAGGGTATTCCCGATTGTATTCGCGGATCCCATATATACACAGAAAAATTCCAATGGTATTTTCTGAATTTGTACGGACTAAACTTAGTATTCAGCCCACAGCTCATTACTAGCTCGGCCTCCCGCCCACCCCGCGCGTCCAGCAGCCCACGGCCCACCTCCACTCCGTCAAACGGTCGAACCGAGCTTATGTTGCATTGTTGCCTACCGGCTGCTGGGTCTACGGTATAGATGGCCAAATGGGTTGTGTTAGATGGGCGGCACGGAAACAGCACTAAAAAACACAATACGAACATGGTGGGTTTATGTTAGTGCCAGCACGACACGGGCATAGTGTAGTGCGTGGGCCGTAACCCTAGCATGCAGTGCTGGCACGGGCACGGATAATGGGACGGCACGAGCCTGGCACGGTACCTATCTGATACTAGCTGTTAGACCTAATCTACTAGCCATTAGCTTTACAGGCTTACCGGACTAGGAGCCCACTTAAGATACGTCACAGCGGCCGGCGTATATATGCGGCGGGCGACACCTCTCGCCCCTTCCAAATCTAGCCTAACCCTCACTCACTCCACTCCCTCACCTCGTTCGGCTGCATCTCGCGCTCACCTCTCGCCTCTCCCACTACGGCCGCCGGATTTGCGCCGCCGACCGCCGATGGTCATCGTTGCCATCCTCCTCGACTTCCCTTCTCTTCTCATCCTTGGCTGTCTGATCTAGATTGGAGCCTCGATCCGGCCGGCGAAGCTGTGTTGCACCTCCACCATTCACCCGACATGGCACTAACGTAGGACTCCTCTTCTAGTCCCATCCTCCTCTCCCATCTCCGGTCTCCTCGAATGCGTTCCCGAACCCGAATTATGAGTGTTTTGAGCCTATTTGTGGTGGTAGTACCTGGGTTGACACTACCACGGCGTGCTGACCGTGTCGCTGGCACGACACGGCACTGTTAAGTGCCTATAGTGTAGCGCCTGGGTCTAGTGGCCAGCACACAGTGCTAACATGGTACGATACGAATAACACTTAGTGCCGAGTAGTGCAGTGTCGTCGAATAGTGCCAGTGTCAAATAGTGTTAGTGCCGGGGCGGACTACACGTTTGGCCATCAATAGTCTACGGTGCTGCCCTACTGTTGCCTGCCGAAGGTGTGCAGCGCGTGCTGTGTGCCTGTGCTTTGCTGTGCCTGTGCGTGTGGTGTGTGATGTGCTGTGCGTGTGTGGTGTGTGTAAGTGTGTGTAAGTGTGTTGTGCCTCTGCTGTGTGTGGTGAATTTGTGACTGAACGGTCACATGTGGGTTTGTCAACTATATTATCTCATTATAGATCTCTTGTTTGTGTATAGTATTGTAATATCACGAAATTTTTCCAAAATAAATAACTTGCTAAAAATAAATTTCAAAATCTTTTTCATCGTTGGGCTCAACCCGTTTCAAAAATCTTTTTCCACCCAAGCTCCCAATCTCCCGAAATCATTTTCTGGCAATCCGCTATCCCGACACCAGTACCAATCACTGTCCCATCTTTTCCTCGTTCCACGTGCTCGTCGCTGACCGGCCGAACGCCGCAGCACGCGCGTGGCCGACCGCCGCCGCGAATCCCGCCGACACGCTCTCTCTCTTTTTCTCTCTCTTTCTTTCTTTCTTTCTTTTTCTTCTCCCTTTTTTTCCTTTCCCTCCCTTCTCCTTCTTCCTTCTTCTCTCCCTGCTGCGCACGTGCTGCACGAGTAGAGCTCGGCACGCCGCCCCCACCCCTCTCCTCCTCCACTTGCGGCCGCCCCTGCCTACCCCGTCCCATCCCCGCCTGCACCGCCGTGCCCCCTTGCCCGCCTCGGTGCTCGCGCCCGCTCCGGCGAGCCACGGCGGAACAGAGCCGGCCACGCCCACTTGCGCCGCCCCTCGGCCCACCTGTCCTCTCGCCATCACCTCCGTGCCACAGCGCCGTGCTAGAGGATGCCCAGCAAGTGGCCACGCAAGCCCCACCGCCATTAATCGCCGTCCTCGAGCTCGCCGGCCACCACCGGCCGCCACCACCGCTCCCTCCTCTCTCTCCTTGCCCTCCCAGCCTATAAACAGGTCCCTTGCGACACCCACGACTCCCACAAGCCGCCCACCACCGCGTGCCCTCTCTCCCCGGCCTACAGCGCCGCCACGCCGAGCTCCAGAGCCGGCCGCCACCATGGGCCGCCCTCCACAAGCCACCTCCGCCCACCGCGGCCTCCTCTCCCTTTTCCCCCTCCTCCCAGCCGCCGCCATAGCCCAAGGGCCGCCGTCCAGGTGCCGCCGGCGCTCCCCTCCCCCTTCCTCTGTTTCCCGTCACGGAGGGAGGAAGAAGAAAGCACTTTTGTGCAAAACCCCCTGCCCTTCCTTCTTTTTATTTAAGAACCCCCCACCCTTCTCTAATCATTTTTGCAAAGAAGTCCCCCTCTTGTATTTCGTTAAAGAATTAGTCCCTCCACCCTATAGAATTAATTCTAAATAAACACCTGCCCATTTTTAGAGTAGCCCAAATATTTTCTAAAATTCCAATCAAGCCCTTGCCATCCCAAAAATAATTACAAAGAAGCCCCTCTCTTATTTCTTATAATGAATAAGCCTCTCCACTATATAAAATATTTATGAGTAGGTCCCTGCCTAATTTCCAGAGTAGCCCAAACCTTTTCCAAAATTCTAATCAAGTCCTTTATTTCCAGAAGTATTTACAAATAGGCCCCTGGACCCCGGATTAGCCCCTAAACTTACCTTTAACTTATCATTTCATGCGCCAAAAATCCTCCGTTTGCCCCGAAACTTTACCACGCCATTTCTAACATAATTTTAGTTGTGCCATTAGAAAACCACCCAAAAATATTACTCATATATCCATATATTAATTTTCCCTGATCCGAGCTCAACGATAAAACCTTTATTTCTTTTTCTTCATTGTGTGCTTGTTTGTGTGTGCCGTAGATCATGGTGTGAACGAGAAAGAACCCGTCAACGAGCAGTACCGCGAGCAGGTGTGCGAGGACCAGTACCGCGACCCCGAACCCGAAGGACAGTACCTCGATCAGGACTTCCCTGAAGGCTTTGTGAACGGCAAGTTCAATCTCATCCTTTGATGCATATTTTGTCCCAGTTTTATAAACACAATATATTGGCCTATTTTCTAAAACTGCATATGCTTTTACTGCTAAGACATAGTTGGATAGCCACCCCTTGACTTGTTATCACCATTCCTTGACCACCAAGATTGATGTCTACATATGATTCGTTCTATGTGGATGTTAATCACTGCTAGAATTGCTTAGGACCTTATACTTGTTCTACTACACACCAAATATGATTGTTTTTTTAAAGGAAAATATGTGTGTGTGGGAGGGAAAAGGTGGACTTGTTGGAAAATAAATGAAAGATGGGTTTTGATGAGATGGATGGTATTTTTGTGTGAATTGCCAAATGGTGTGCTCGTACCTGTGTGGTTGAGCAAGAAGGTTGGGAGATATCCATCTTGTCACAATTAAAGACCGAGTTGATGTGTCATCTTGCCTAAATCAACTATCGTGCAAACCACTCGACCGTTGTGTGTGGCAATGGCTTAGCATAAACCCCACTAATTAGTCTAATAGCCATCAGGAGAGCTGAGAGCAACGGGTGATCAAGGAGAAGGGATAAGCTCTGTGTGACTTATGCCCTGATTAAATTACGGTGATATGTCAATGACCCCTTGATGGATCCCGTGTTGGCTAGTCAGGTCTAGCTATATAAGGTGGATAATGGCTTTGTTGGGATCTGCACCGACACTAAGGTGATCGTGCTATGGTACCCCGCTTGTGGGTAAAGTTGCACACCTCTGCAGAGTATAAAATTTATTCGAATAGCCATGCTCACGGTATTGAGCAGGTTACGGTTTGGTCACATAACTAGCGTTTCTTCTGGGGATGGTTGGGATGGCGTGTGTTATTTTGGAAAAGTGTCCGGCAGCTGTGTCGTGTGCTACGGCGGATGAGGAGTCCGGTAGCAACTTTTAAAATCTTGGATCCTGTGTGGATCAACCCCACCGGTTAGAAAAGAATTGTTTTAAGAAAAGCCTATTTCAAAATAAACCCTTGCATGTGTTAAAGTTAGTTTTCCGCAAATTAAACTCTAGCCTTATCCTTGATTTATCCTGTGCATGAACTCTGTTTATACCACCCCCTCCATGGGTGCGGTTGGACTTGCTGAGTACGTTTGTACTCACCCTTGCTTAATTTTTACAGAGGAAGACCCAGACTTTATTCCCGAGGACGTTGAGTAGGGGCCCCGTTCTGCACTCAACCTTGCCTGTGGATAGGGTCACCCATAGGAAGCTTCGTATGGCGCAAGACTCTGATGACCTCTTCGTAGTTAATATTATTGTTTGGGTTTTAGTTGTTATCCTCGCGATAGTGGCGCTTCATTGCCCATTACCGCGTAGAGTTGTACGGTGATGTACCATCTGATGTAATAAATGTGTTATCAGCCTCCTGGGACTGATATTTGTATCACATTTGAGTCACCTCTGATGAGGGGACACTTCAAGTATATACTTAGGTGTAGCTATTTCGTCGAGCTTAATATATCAAGTTGTCATAATGGTGTTCCCGTTATAAATTACCGATTTCCGATCGATTACATATTCCCGATCGAAATATTCTATTTCCGATATCCTGTAATACTGATTTCGTTTCCCCGTCCGGCTTTCCCTTTCTCGATCCCGTTCCCGACCAAAAAATACATGAAAGGGAATGGTTAGGAGGTTTTCCGGATCGTTTCCAACCGTTTTCATCCCTATCTCCGGCTGCTGGCCGGCTGGTACGGTGTGTGTGAGACTTGATGCAATTTGAGATGGATACTGAACATCAAGGGCATCCTTCTCTGACAAGCAGGCCAGTGTGAAGACGATTGCACATATCTCATTGCATGGGGCCCTCACCGATGTGGAAGGGCCCGTGGAGAGGGCCTACTAGAGGTGTTAATTGGTGACCTTAATTAGGTACATCTCCAATTCTCTTTAGTTCAAAATTTTGTACTATTTCTTCAAAATAATATCACATTTTGAAAAATTAGTATAAAATTTTGACTAAAAAAATTGAAGAGGTGCATCTAAAGGTCACCGATTAACACCTAGGGCCAACCCAGGTCCCTCAACCGTGCTGCTCCGGGTCACCGCTGGGCAATAGCTTGGTTGATCTGTGGAGGTGGTTTGTACCCTGATGATGTAATATGGAGATCAAGAATTCAGTTGTGTCATTTTTTATTGGATGTGGGACAACCGAGACGGTAAGAAGTGAAGCTGACACGCTGGGCATTTGCAGTTTCATTCAAGCTTTACTCACGGCCTCACTCTGTGGAAGGCTTAACACAATACTACCCTTGGCAGTCTGCTGCTAATCTGCTATTCCTCTCGAGAAGCATTTTCCGTATTCCCAGTTCACGGTGTGCTTGCACTTTGCACTATTGCATCGTTAATATTTTGTTGGGAAATTTTTCCTTTAATCAATTTTTAACTCTGTCACTATCGCTCTCTCGGCAGGACTTGGGTCAGACCGCTCTTGCTGAGGGCAATTCTGCAAGAGATATCATGTCATGTCATCGATACCAAGTTTGAAAAGATAATTGACCTCCGATCTTCCAGCAGGTTTAGGAACTGCTAGATTCATCAGTAAGGAAAAATCTAACCCGCGTGTGGTCGCGCCTGCGCTCGACCGCGCTTCATCGGTAGGCTGCTAGGCCGCTGCGGGCTGCGGCCCACACATTTGCCCCTTTTAGCACACCTTAAAATGCAATAAATTTTGTATAGAGTGTTCATTTTCAATTCTGTTTGCACTATTATTTTTCTTATAATAATATATTCAAAATAAAATGTTTAATACAAATATTTTGGAAACATATTTTTGACGTTGCTACTTAAGGACCCAAAGTTGTTGTTTGTGTTGCTGAACACCCAAGTTGTTGTGTTGGTGAAGCACCCAAGCTGCTGCTTATTGTTTTGCTGAGCATCTAAGGCCCTGTTTAGTTCCCAAAAAAATTTGCACAGTACCCGTCACATCGAATCTTTGGACACATGCATGGAGCATTAAATGCAATTGAAAAAAAATAATTAATTACACAGTCTAACTGATTAGCACGAGTTGAATCTTTTAAGCCTAATTAGTCTATAATTGGACAGTATTTGTCAAGTAACAACAAAATGTGCTACAGTACTAAAACCCAAACTTTTCACCAACTAAACACACCCTAAGTTGTTGCTGTTGTCGTGGTGTTACTGAGCACTCAAGTTGCTGCTGTTATTGTGTTTCTGAGCACCTAGGTTGCTGCTACCACTGCTGTTGTGTTACCCAGCACCCAAGTTGGGGCTGTTATTGTGTTGCTGAGCACCTAAGTTGCTGCTGCCGCTGCTGTTGTGTTACCGAGCACCCAAGTTGCTGTTGTTGCTGTTGAAGCACCCAAGTTGCTGCTGAGCACTATGTAGCAACTTTAATTGTTCGTTTGGCTGTGGCTGGTAGCTGGTGTTGCTTTGTTATGAGAGAAAAGTAAGCTAAGACCTACAACTTATTTTCTATTGTTGCCTGTTCATGTGCAGAGCACGGTCGGATAAAGGCCACCTGTACTTGAAAGAAATGGGGAAAACCCCGGTGAGAATAGCGGGCCGAGCAAAGCTCGAACCCGCGGCCGGCGGCTCGTGCCACTCGAGCCTTTACCGTCCGAGCTACCGCTCGTTCTCATGGTAGCAACTTCTTTAATAATCTCCAATCGTACTCTACACATAAATTGCTCTAATATAAAAATAACCTTCAAAATATATGCATACGGGATCTATTTTTTGTTCGTATTTTCACGGAGCACAAAGGTACAAACAGAATTTTAAACGGACGCTCCATTCAAAAGTTATAGAATTTTAAAGTAAACTTCAAAATGGAATAACTTCCGCATGCACCATGCACCCATACGGACCAGGTGGTCGCGCGCTTTTCTTTACGCGGGACTGGTCGCGCGTAGCGCGCTCCCATCAGTTAGTTCGTGGTGAAGATAATTCTTGTCCATATGAGATTCATACATATGCAAAGCCTTGAAGGTGATTATGGTGGCAAAAAAAATTTCCAAGAAGAATTTTTTTTCCATTTCTTTACTATGAAAAACGTTAACTTGTGAATGAATAGTACTCTTCTCTTATAGAATGGCCTAAACTAAATCTGGTGCTGCTAACAAGCAACGCTTTTGCATCTTCAGTGACCACGGAGGAACAGCCAGGCACCGCCGAGAAACGCGAGCAGCTTCAAAGGAGCTTTAACAACCTTGCTGCCACCGCTGTCTTCGTCGTTGCCGTAGATGTCCGGGTAGTCGCCCAGGTGCGGCTCCAAATCGTTGAAGTCACCTGCACGCAGGCACGAACATACGAGTCATTGCAGCGGCTCAGCACATGCATGATGATGAAACCACGTGACCTGATAGAGTTTGAGCACCTCTCCTGACGGTGTGGCTACAGCCCCGCCTGAGGGCGTAGCGGACGTCCTCCACGGAGGCGCCGTTGTAGAACGCGAAGCCGTCCAGCGCGCTGGCGACGCAGTTGAGCACGTCCTCCGTCTCCACCACGCACGCGCCGCCGCAGTAGCCGTCGACCGCCCCGGCGGGCACGGCGAGGATCCCCGACGGGTTCAGCCTGTACGCGCCCTCGCAGCAGCTGTACACCTGGCCGTCCTCGAAGCACTGCAGCGACCGCGCCGGCAGCAGCTGGCCCGCCGGCAGGGGATCCACCGGGGCCTCATCTGCGGCCATGTAGCTAGGATTCATTTGGACGACGTGCGTGTCGTCGCGCTCCTTGTTTGGTGTGGATGCGCTGGGATGGGGTGATCGATGGTGAGCGTGCCCCTGACCTGGCTTGCTGCAGATCGTCGCGCAGAGGCAGAGGACGGCCGCGAGACGGCCACACCAGCGGCGGCCGTGGCGAGCACGAGCAGAGAGGTCGCCCATCGGCGAACAGGCATTAACAGGCCGGGCTCTCGTTCAGGCTTACGGAAATTGTCAGCGATTTAAGATGGGAGAAAGGAGTAAGAGCCGGCGATCGAGCTGCGTTCAAACCTACCCGAACTGCCGTCTCCTTTTCGCTCCCTCTTCTTTTCCCCGCGAGTTTGACGGTTCATGGATGTTTGGAGATTAAAGAGAGAGAGACCAAAGTTACAGCAGGGTTGCACGATAGTGGAACGGGACAACGGGTACTCTGCTTCCGAACGGTTTTTGGAGTGGCAGTTTGTACAAGGGATTTGCCTACTGTTTGGAGTTTGGTGGGAAAGACTAACGGGAGGGAGGGATTGTGCCGTGCTGGCGTGCTTGACTCGACTTTGACGTGCCGCATCATGCGCTCTCGTTTTCGCCGGATTTGGCCATACTATTATCGTTAGCAGTTAGTAGGTTAGATTCGTGTCCCTGCCGCTGTACAAGGTAACTGCATTGTTGGGCCACTGATACTTCTAGAAAATGTTTTTGTTTGCTAACTATCTTATTTGTTCTTCTGATAGCTGATAGGCTGATACCAGAAACTACCTCCTTGCACTCCCTCTCTGTCCGTCCGCTGGGAGTACAATGCAGTGCAGGAACGCAGCGTTTGCCAATATAGCCTACTTAATTTATGATTTGCAACAGTAATACTATAGTAATCCTTTACTAATTATGAATTAATCATAGATTAATTAGACTCATTAGATTTGTCTCACGATTTACAACTCATTTGTGCAAAAGATTTTATAATTAGACTTCATTTAGTACTCAAAATTACCAAGATTCTTTTCCAAAAACTTTTTGGAAAGGGGATCTAAACACGGCCTTGGCCCTGTTTGATTTGTTGCAGTAGCACAAACTTTGACCAATAATTAGTGGTACTAAATAAAAGTAGTTTACAAAACTAATTTCACAAACATGCGCTACTTCGCGAGACAAATTTAATGAGGCGCTTGACTGCACGATTAGAGATTGGTTACTATAGCATTATTGTAGCCAATCATCGATTAATTACTATCATTAGATTCATCGCGAAAAGTTACACCCTGACGCACTGGCGGACCTTAGTGTAATGCAAAGGGGCCATGCCCCCCCAATAATAAATCTACTACTGTTCATTGATTTTAAGAGAAAATTACTCCCTCCTTCCTCGTTTATAAGGCATTGTGGAACATGGCACGGTCTTCCAAACGATACTTTGACCATTTATTTGTCATATATTATATCATTTATGATTATAAATTTATAATCATTGTAAACTATATTTGATGACGAATCAAATCATATAAAATTTACATTATAAAAATTAAAAATTAATAGTTAAATTATTGGTCAAAGATATAAATGTTTGAATCTTGATATGTATGTGTGCCTTATAAACGAGGAAGGAGGGAGTAACACAGCTAGCTTTCCTTGATTAGTTGTTGAAGCTCCGCCACTGCCCTTACGGACTCGACAGGGCGCAGTGTCGGACTTGGAGCAACACCGCGGCTGCTCGCGCCCGATTCGGCAGGGCATCGCTTTCCTTTTTAGGAAAAAAAATTATTCTGCACAATTTTCCAATTTTAAAACATTATAACTTATAAATATAATTTGCAAGTATAATTTTTTGTACATCTTCACTGAAGCCAGATTCTTATCATAACTTTTTATGATGTACAACTTTTACGTATAATTTTTTCTTAATAACTTGAAATTAATATTTTTTAGCACAACTTTCACAGTACATACAAAATTTAATACGTAGTTTTCTAAATTAACTTATAGAGGATAATTTTTCAGCACAAATTATATGAAGATGTTATCTGGAAGATTTCTCACACAATCTTTGTACGCATAAATTTATCATACAACTTCTAAGCACAAGTCTTGGTAGAAAAAAATGAAAAGAGAAAATAAATACATGTGACGTCACTCACGTGGAGGTGGGTGAAAATTAACAGTGGGGTGGGGACTGCGCATCGTGCGTCAGGAAGAAAAAGAATACAACTAATACCTGTGTCTATCACTCTACAACATATATGTGTACTTTACTCAAAACTAGCATATGCTTCAGACCTAGCTATCTGCACTCGTCATATTCTAAATTTATTCTCTAAAAAAATATTTTATTCTAATCATCAATATTCTCTCATCTACCTCCAATTTCGCTACACTCATTTATACTCTATACTCATCCTCTATATCAACTACCGGCTGCGTGTTATAATTTTTTTATTCATTATCCTCCCACCCCCGGTCACTCAATCTCCTCCCTCCTCCTCCTCTCTCTCTCATCTCCACCCCTACCCGCGCTGCTCCTCCCCTGACTCCGGCGGCCATGGCCAGGAGCGGGTGGAGCTGGGACCGCAGGGCGCGAGGCCGGCGGGGACGAGCCGAGCCGAGCCGCGCCGGCCGCCCTCCCTCGCGCGGCGGCCGTCCTCCCTTGCCCGGGCCACCTCCTCCGCAGGCGGCGGCGACGGCTCCCAGGCCACCTCCACCCCCGTCTCTACGCCGGATTCCGGTGGAGCACACGAGGCGAGGCGATTGCGACCCCTGTGCGCTGGCCGCGGCTCCCTCCCGCTCGCGCGCAGGCCGGCCGCGGCGGCGGAGGTTGAACTCGCGCGCGCCGGCCGCAGCTCCCTCTACTAGCTCGCGCTCCGGCCACGGCGGCGGAGGTCGAGCTCGCGCGCGCCGGCCGCGGCTCCCTCCGCTCGCTCGCGATCCGGCCGCGGCGGCGGAGGTCGAGTTCGCGCGCGCCGGCTGCGGCTCCCTCCGCTCGGTCGCGCGCGCCGGCCGCGGCGGCGGAGGTCGAGCTCGCGCGCGCCGGCCGCAGCTCCCTCCGGCGCACGGCGAGGCCGTCCTCCTCCCTCGCGAGGCGGGCCGCGGCGGGCGGAGACGCGGGCGAGGGCCCGAGCGTTGGCCGACGGTATGGAGCGGCGGTGGCCTTGTGCTCCTTGGCGACGACGACGTCGACAGCCACGGCCGGCGCGGCGTGCCCCAACGTAGAGGCCGCACGGAGCCATGGTGGTGGTCCACGACGGCAGGGCTCCGGCGGAGGTGGTCCACGACGGCGGGGCTCCGGCGGAGGCAGAGGCCCGCAGCGGCGGCGGCTATGGCGGATCCGTGGCGGTGGCATCGGCCGGAGGCGAGGCGGAGGCGTGCGCGGCCTCGACGGCAACTGCGGTGCGCCGCCGCCGCTTGCCACGCAGCGCACCCCCTGGAGCTTGCGGCCGCGTGCGGAGGCCTGGCCTGCCGGCGGTGCCGGAGCCGCGGTGGCCATCCGCGGCGGGCGGGGGCTGCCGGCGGCGGCGGCGTTCGAGGCGAGACGCGGCAGTTGCTTCTGACGCGAGTGGAGCCGTGAGGTGGGGCCGCAACCGCGCAGCACACGTCCGGGACAACACTTGATTTGGATGGACTATAGCGTGAGCTGGAGAGGAACCGCTGCAGCGGATTTTTTCGCTACCCTGTACTCTAGGATGGGGTACCGGACCCTAGTGCAGGTAGCCTCAGCAGAGGACAGCTGGTACTGTAGTATTACTGTTGCAAATTATAGATTAAGTAGGCCCATTAGATTCGTCTCGTGATTTACAACCTATTCATGCAAAAAGTTTTGTAAATAGACTTTATTTAGTACTCAATGCATGTGTCAAAACATTCGATGTGATGTTTTTTTCTGTGTTTACAGGTTTAGGAGGGAGTCCTGAATTAGCGCGCGATTGCCAAAATGGAATTGCACAGCCTGAAGCACGCACGGGATCGGGCCGATTCGGGCAGCTGCCTGGAGTTGTGCAGTCCACGCAGTCCGCCATCAGCATCATGAGCCCGAAGCACGGAGCGCCGCGCTCGCGTTGGGCCTTGTGGGGAGCTTGTCCAGTAGTGAGCCTGCGCTGTAGAGGTGCAAATGAGTGTGTATCCATTGCCCCTCTTTAATTTAAAAAATTATATTAATTTTTCAAATTGAACTCCCACTTTGAAAAATTAGTACAAACTTTTGAACTAAAGAGGCAGTGGAACTCTTTGCACCCCTATTGCGCTGCCATGCGGCCCGGCGACACCACCGTGCGCCGCTGGTGCGGCGGCGGTGCCTGTGCCGATCCCTATTTGCTTCAGGCAGCTGTTGATCACCTGCAAAGTATGTGTTTGGGGAAGACATTAAGACAACAAGGCCGCGCATAAGCATTTTTGCCTCTCGATCATCACTGTGCTTGCTTGGAAACTCCTCCAACAGAGGAGGCAAATGAGCAACGCAGATTGCCTTCGATGAGAGAGGGGATGCAAAATTGCATCGCCTCTCTCCTCAAACGCATCCGCAGGGGAGGGAGAGGGAGGGGCCAGGGAGGTCGGCCGGGGGAGGAGGGAGCTCCGCGTAGGGAGGCTCGGGCCGGCGGCGGCGTGGGGCGGCGTGGAGGAGATGCGGTGCCGTTCTTGGTGGAGATGGGGCGGGGAGGAGGCGAAGAAGAGCGCGGCGGCGTCGAATCGACTCCTCCGCCGTTCAATCGAGCTCCGCCGGCGTTGAATCGACTCCTCCACTGTTCAATCGAGCTTCTCGTCACCGGCCGGCGAGGGAGGCCGGAGCCTGCCGCGCCCAAGCCTGCCCCAGCCATGCGGGCCGCTGCCGACGCTGCCGCTGCACTTGCTCGCCTTCCCATGCTCTGCTCCGCCGCCGCGCCGCCGCCGTGTGGGCCACATCCACCGCCGCCGGGGGCGGGGCCCCTGCTCCATGGCCAGCGGTCGCGACCGCGAGCTCCCGGGGCGGCGGGGCTCGCTGGGCGGAGGGAACAGAGGAGGGGAGGAACGCGCCGCGGAGGCCCCACCACCCGCCATGGCCGCCGCCAGGGAGGAACGCGCCGCGGAGGCACCGGGGGACGAGGCGGCGACGGAGGAGAAAATGAGGAGACGAGAGAGCAGGGGAGAAAGAGAAAAAGAGGAAAAAAAGAAAAAGAGAAAATACAATAGCAATGCAATATCTGTTGGAGACATCACCAAATGCCTGGCCTCTTTTACACTATTCACACGAGGCAAACATCTATTTGCCTCTAAAAATGACCAGCCTTGTTGGAGTCAGTCTAACCAGCAGACAGCAGATCAATCTCAGATTCCCAGTGGTCTCGTATTTCCGTCTGAGCACATACCGTGTGGTTATCAAAGCACAGGGCGCTACGATCTGGACTGCATCTTGTGCTGTTCGCGCTAAAAAGAAAAAAAAACAACAGATAAGTTTTTTTTGTAAATTGGAGTGCCTGAAAACACAATATATGCGACATCATGCATTCATGCGTGTGTTTCTTGGATTCTTTGGCGGGTGGGCTCGTTATTCGTTGCTCTGTCACCTTTGCAGGAAGGGATGGCCAAGCACAGGATAACCACAGCCATTGCAGTAGAACTGTAGAAGCAGGTAGCAGCTTGGACGAAAAGTGAGCCATCAAGGTCTTGTTTAGATTCAAAACCCAAAATACAAAAATTTTATAAATCACTTACATGGTGTACTAAATGTAGTCGAAAAATAAATCGCATTACACAAATGGATTGTAAATCGCGAGACGAATCTAATGAGCCTAATTACGACATGATTAGACACTAAATTGCTACAGTAATGCTACAATAAATATGCTCTGATGATGGATTAATTAGGCTCATTAGATTCGTCTCATAGTTTACAGACGATATCTGTAATTAGTTTTATAATTAGTCTACATTTAATACTTCAAATGTTGAAGATTCCCTTAAAAAATGCAAAATGAACTAAACAAAGCCTAACAGAAGCAGCCAGAAACAAATCTCATTTCTGCAGAAACGCGAAAGCCGATTGGCGATTGCTCGCAGCTGCCTATGCCTGCGTTTAATTTCCAAAAAAGTTTGTGCAGTATCTGTCAAATCAAAATTTTGGACACATGTACGGAGCACTAAATGTAGTTGAAAAAATAACTAATTACATAGTCTAACTGATTACTAAAAGATGAATCTAGTGATACTAATTAATCTATAATTAAAAATTAATTGTCAAATAATAACAAAATATGCTACAGTAGCCAAAAATCAAACTTTTTTACCAACTAAACACACCCTACGTGGGCTGTGGCTGTGGTCCAGAACGCTTATCAATATATATGGATATGGATTCCTCTGTCGAAGCCGACATCGCACTCTAAACTGAAAGTGATGATCCTTCTTGTGCTTGCGCTTCTAGGAATCTAGTAATCTCTCTACCAGCAGCAGCTACCTAACCGGCATTTCCTATTTGACCAAATTGAAAAATAGGCGCACGCTGCCATACACGCTACCGAGACTGCAAAAGATTTACTAACGAAACCGGTCCTTGTGGATCTCCCTTGAACAGCCTTTTTTTCTGTGGGCGTGGTCTGATACTCTGATGCAAACACCCATTGATTTTGGCCATAAGAGCATATGACATTTGGCTATTGCATGGATCCATTATTAGTAGGCAGTTGGTTGTCGTAGCCAGGGTTAAAAATCCCGACCGGAACCTGTCCGGAACGGAACCGGTTCCGGCTGGTTTCAAACCGGCCCAAATTCAAAATTTAAATTTGAATTCTAAAAAATAAAAAAATTCAAAAAATTCCTAAAAATACTTCAATTTGCGACGACTCTAATGCTGTCAAATTTTTTCAAATATTCATTCATTTAGTATACTTTGTGGGCATGTGAAGTAAAACAAAAAAACGTGCATACAAAAATATACAAATATATTGTATTAATGTAATAGTAGTACAAAAGAGGGTTGGAGGATTTATTTAGGCTAAAACATGTTATACAAACATTCAATTAGTATACTTTGCGGGCATTTGAATTTAAACAAAAAAATGAATTTGATCAGTTACTACTCAAACCGATCGGTTATCGCTCTAACCGGTCGGCTTACCGATAGGAACCGGTTGAACAGAGGTCTTTGATTTGGATTTTGAATTTGACCGGTTTTTATCGGTAACTGCTCAAATCGGACCGTTTTACCGCTACCGGTGGGCGGCGGTTTGATCCCACCGGTCGGTAAAAAAAAACCTGGTCGTACCAGGTAATAGTACTAACTACTGCTTGCTCAGCATCCATTGACGCCGCCAACGAATGGAAGCTCTGCGAATGAAAATCAAAGCAAAATTTGCACCGGCTGCTCCAGATAAAAGAATGCTAGGACGCGAGTCTTGCACGGTCCTCGCATATTCTTTTCTTCGACAGGCATGAGGGTGGCTTTAGATTTGCTCATCTGCGTGGAAGGAGATCTACGGAAGAGTAAGACGAACCTGATATATTGTTCAGTAGCTTAATGCTTCTGAAAAACTAGTAGAATGCAGTGGATGGCAAGCACTGAGCATTGTTGAGAGTTCTCTCGGCCGCAAAGCGTTATTCATCATCAGGAAAAAGGAGGAGACGAAAAAAAATAAAGTGGAGATGCGGGGCATCGATCCCCGTACTTCTCACATGCTAAGCGAGCGCTCTACCATCTGAGCTACATACCCTTTTGTTTTTCCACAAAAAATTTAAATAAATATCTAATAAAGTAAAGTAGAATGTCTGAACAGACAAGGCAGGGGGCATCATATAGGTAATCAATACAAACCTACAAGTTACTGAGAATTTATTGTATTAGCAGGAAACATAGGAATTACCATGTGGCGTGATCGTAATGTGGTGTACCATCCGCCCTCCCCTCCTATTAGATTTAGGTTCATTTGGGCCAATGTATGAAGAAACGGAAATAATAGGGGAATTTGTCTAACAGAAAAGGCAAAACTACCAGCGATACAAACTAAAAACGGGTGTTCTGTAGATAACAAACTTATTGTCCTTACATAAAAAACACATAAATGTATTCTGCCGTAAACAAATTGTTTCGTAAATAATGCGAGAAGAGAGTACATGTTACAACCTACAATTAACAACTACTGGCAGTAAAAGGTAGCAAAATAAGTGTGCGATTAAGAATTTTCTGCACTTGTACTAAAACCAGATTACTACCTACACAATTGCGAGCTGAATGTGCTGCACTGCTGTAATACATCACGTACAGTATATAGATATAATATAAAAAAGTAAAAGGCCAAACAAACCTATGGGCCTAGATACAATACAAGGATCTGACAAAAAGCCCAATCCAGCCAGGTCCATATGTTCGACAAACCGCACCACTGGCCCACACCCAGCTAAAAGCCTAAAACAGAGAGAACGAAACCGAGGCCCAAAGACCCAAATACCTCGGCGGTTTACAGTACAGTGGGCCAGTTTACACTATACTCGTCTGCATCCGCAGCCAACAGGACAGACTGCATAAACAATTAAGATTAATGGTTTCAACTGTCAATGGAACATTTGAATTGTAACAATTAAATTTATATATGAAATGAATACGTACTGTAAACTGTAGGAACCAGGTCTTCGAAGGACCTGCTGCTCGCGGGTGCGGGTTGATCGGACCTGCTTCCTCCACGCGGTCAACCAGGGCAAAACGGGCCTCCAGCTCATCCTTCCACGAGGCCGCCACCACACGCGGACCTACAGCCTCTCTGACGATAGGGAGGCCGAGGAGGTAGGCCACGTCCTGCAGCGTAGGAGTCATCTCCCCACACGGGAGGTGGAACGTGTGTGTCTCCGACCTCCATCTGTCAACGAGCGCCGTCAGGAGGGATCGGTCGAGCTGAATAGGCCCAACCTCGACAAGACGGCTCAGAGTCAGTAGACCGGCCTCACGTAACCTGAAAATAAACAAAATTATCGAAACAAAGAAATACCGACGAATACATAAGTGATAAACAATAATATCTCATTACATACCGGTCACACCAATCGTGGTGTATAGAGATCGCCTCCCCGGGTGGACGAGGACGTAGCACCTCTAGGGCTCGGTGCTCAACAGCTGCAAAGTAAGACGTGTGGCTCGAGTCGATCACTGGGTCTAGCAAGGAGTCCATCTCCATACCTGCATTCAAAAATATATGAGAACACATAGTTAAATATATATTTCATACAAACTGGACACATACGTACAATAATAGTTCATTACATACCTGTAATATTTCATTACTACAAATTACAAATAATGAAATAAAATTGTGGATCATGACACCGAATGCCTTCCACGAGCAATTCTCGCCGATGCTCGTCTGAACGTAGGAGGTGCTCCATCTCTGGGATTTTCGGAAGGACCGACGTCAGCAGCATCATGAAGTGCATTCTGAGGACACTTTTTGTAGTTGTGACCCAATGCTCCACATTGGCTGCAACGCTTTTGTGCCTTGCTCGCTTCCGACTCGTCCATACCATTCCGAATACGACGTGTCTGACGGCGGCCTTTGCCTTTCTTAGTGGCTGGATCAGAAATAAACATCTTATTCTCATTATCCTGAGTGAAAGGCCCCACAATTCCTATCCCGTATACCTCATGTCCCCAGGTGGATACAGCTGCTTCCTTGCTGAAGTACGGTGAAACAAATACTCCCGGCTGCAATGCAGACTCAGCACATGCCGCAATGAGATGGGAGCATGGCAAATGCAATAACTTAGGCTTCATGCAGGAGCAGAAGGGTTGGCCATCAACTGTAATCAAACTCTCCTGTACCACCCTATCTCTACGGATACCACGACCAGTTCTATCCTTACATAAAACCTCAAATCTATGCTCCATTGTACCTGTCGATATGACGCGGTGCAGTTTGGCCTTTTCAATCTTCTCTTGCATATATTGTGTCACTCTTTTGCAAAACTGAATTTGGGGGTTGCTGATGTTTATGTTTGCAGTCGTGTAACGCTCTCTGAAATACTTCATGCACCCATACATGATGAACTCAATAATTCCCACAAGAGAAAAGGCACGACAAGAACGCATAACCGTATTCCGTTGGTATCATAAAGGAATGATCATTTCTCCTTAGGTGTACCTCGAATCCAGTGTGAAAATGGCTTCTCAATTGAATCCCTAGCCTCTGCAGCCTGACTCGTGCCTGCTCCTGATGCCCTTGCCTTCACTAGCTCTGCAGTCAACTGATCAAGCATATGCCATAATGCATTGAATTTTCTCTGTTGATTTTGGGTGCACAACCTCTTAAACAGGTTCTTAAGATTCTTGTTCTTGAAGTGCTCATAGAAGTTTGCACCCATATGCCTAATGCACCACTTGTTTTGGACATCGGGCCACAATGGAAGCGTTGTCGCAGTTCCACGTTGCAATTTCAGTATTGATTGCAGGATACCTGCATGCCTATCACTAATAAGGCACACATCGGGGCGTGCAGCAACAACATAAATCTTCACTCGTTCAAGGAACCAATACCAACTGTCTATGTTCTCATTCTCAACAAATGCAAATGCGAGCGAAACTATTTGGTTGTTGCAATCTACACCGATTGCGGTGAGTATCTGACCTTTATACCTTCCAGTCAAAAATGTACCATCAATCCAGATCACCGGAAGACAAAACTGAAATGCTCTAACACAAGCACCTATGCAAAAGAAGGCTCGTTGCATAATTTTTTGTCCCCTAGCCACGGCTGGTACGAGGTATGTGTCATAAAAGCTTCCAGGATTTCTAGCAGCAACCTGGGATAACATACGAGGTAGGTTATCATATGAAGCCTCGTATGTGCCGAACCGCATCTCCAACACCCTTTGTTTAGCCCTCCATGCCTTCAAATAACAGATGGTGTACTGGTAAGTCTGCTCAATGTGTCGAACAATCATTTTTGGCTCATAATTAAGGTTGTCCATAATAAACCCATATATTTGCTTTGCAACAAAGTCGCATGATATATTGCGATGCGAGGGAAGAACTTCTGACAGCAAACAAGTGTGCTCTGTGACAATGGAACATTTCCAGTTGGACTTCCATTTTCCCTTGAATGCATGTACTCGCCATGGACATCCATCATTCACACATTTCACCTCATATTATTTACTGCCAGATTTTACGACTCTGAATTCTCGTTTCAATGATATTGCCCATAGTCTCACAGCATCTTTTACAACTTTAATGTTTGGATATGTTGCACCTTGCACTACCTCATTCTCTCTGTACTCACACTCCTGATTTCGTACATCTTCTGCGACATGACTGCCAAAACCATGCTCCTTCCACTCTTTTGGCAATGAGTACTGCTCGTCATCAGATGAGCCCTCATATTCTTCCATCTCTATTGCGGTTTGATCTTCTGCCTCCATCTCGTCCGCAATGCTATGTATCCTCTCTCCCTCATCAGCAAGGCCCTGTGGTCCCATGTTTTGGTTCTCTGACTCTTCTGACTCATCTTGCTCAACATAATTGGTCTCTCTTCGAATGCTCGGAGTTCCTTAATCTGCACAATGTTGGATTTCATTTTCTGTCTTCTCCCGGATTTGAACAAGAATGGCCAGAGGCCACCCACGCTCTAGAGCTGCTTGCATGTACTTCTGCCAGTCATCAGTGTTGTGTATCATCATCAATTCCCATAATTCATTTTCTACCTCCCAATTAACAAGAGACTGGACAGTGATCACATGTGTCCACGGATCAACATGGAACCCACGCTGCAGCCACTTACATATGGAACCAAAACTCCTTTCCAGAGGTTTATCTATGCCGCTAGATGTGCGCTTAAAGGCAGAAAGATCTACTCCATTTGGCCCATACATAACATTGTATTCACCATAAAATACTTGAAACTGCATCTTGCTCGACATATCTGTATATCACATAATACTTATCGAGTTATACTCTTTACTTCACTAACTTATTCAATAATCCGTAAAAACTAAGTATGAAATTCAACTACAACGTATAAGTATTCATAACTACGTGATGACACACAAATTCTATACTGCATATGCCAAATTCTATTCTAAATCATAATTATATGCCAAATTCTATTCTAAATCATAATTAATTTATAAACACGTCTCTAATAGTACTGCAATTGTAATAATAAATGCGTAGAACTAATTTTCTAAACTAATTTACTACTACGTAACTACAAACTAAAGTATCATTGAACTCCTATTTAAATGGTTCTACTATAGCACTAATTAAATTAAATTACTCACCCTACTTAAATTGCTCATATTTAAATATGTAGTACTTAAATATAACAATATATAAACTAAATGTACTAACCTGCAGATCACAAGTGTTGAATCCGGCAGGGCTTCACCGCTTTCCTTCTCCTCACTCCTCTCTTTTTTTCTGGATTTTTGGTGGAATTTTCGGGCTCAAATGAGGAGGGAAGGGGAGGGTTGAAGCTTTTATAGGGGATACCCCGGTCGCCCGGGGGGCGACAGGCCCCCCTGCCGCGCCCGTGGGCCGGGGCGCGCGCTGGGCCCAGCGGTCGCCCGAGGCGGGGGCGACAGGCCCCTGTCGCCCGTTGGGGGGCGACATGACTTTTTTTTTTCTTACAGAGACCTCATTGCGAATTTGAAAAAAAATACCTGTCGCCCTATGAGGGCGACCAGGGGTATTTTTGAAATATTTCAAAATGGACATATATTTTTAAATTTTTATTTTTAAAAAATATAAAAAAGAAAAAACCGCAATACCTCGACGGCTTTGAAGCCAAAAAAAAAAATGTTTCATTTCCCTCCCAAATCGAGATCCCAATTTGATTTCCCTCTTTCCTGACCGGCTCTCGAATCTTCCCCTGTAAGCCACGCACGCACGAGCTCGGGAGCGAAAAATCCCCCAAACCCAAACCCTAACCCCCTTCGGTTCCCCGCCATGGCCTCGCCCGGCACGGACGACGACATCGGCGATAACCACCTGTTCGACGGCGTCCGCTTCTTTCTCGTCGGATTCGAGGGCGACGTCGCGTCCCAGGTGCGTCCGCGAAATCCCCACGCCTCATCCTCGCATTTCGCTTTCGCTGCCTCAGTTTGTCTCCGGGTTTGGGACGATTGGCTTGATTCGTTCCACCGGCTGATAAGTTCCGACGGCGTCCGTGTTCAGTACCGTTTGGAGATGGAGCGGCACGGAGGCGTCGACGCCGGGCCGTCGGGCAACGGGTGCACGCACGTTGTCGTGTCGAACCTCTTCTACGTGAGTTGGATTTGCAAATTGATTTCTACCTGTCTTGTCGGTTTGTCTGTCGGGCGGTCTCTGATTTGATTTTTCGGCGCAGGATGACCCGACGTGCGTGGCCGCGCGAGCAGAGGGGAAGAAGGTCGTCAGCGAGCAATGGGTGGAGGACAGCTTGGATCACGGGGTGCTTGCTGATGCTGATAGGGTCGGTTTTTGCGGCTAACTGTTCGGGCGCATCTGCTCCCATTTCTGCATGGGGGCCATGGACCCATGATTTAATTTTGTGACCTGGTAATATTTAGCTTTTGCCAGGTTATCTATTGGCCGGCGAGACATTCAAAGGGAATACCGGGTGCGCAATCACTGCTTATCTGTTTGACGGGTTACCAAAGAAACTATCGCGAATACATAATGGTAACAACCTCCCAATTTTATCTAAATGGTAACAAATGGAATGATTTTCACATAATGGGATATCCTGTAGCCATAGTTTAAAAAGTCCAACGCACAATACTCAGGAGTCAGGATGCCACATATTGGAACTGGATGAAGTAGATGCATAAAATTTAGTCAAATTTGTTATGCAATCTGCATCCAAATAAGAAATTAATATGTTGCATTCACGCATAAGCTCTTGGGTACTGTATTTGCACTTGTCATATTAACTTATATTGAGGCGTTAATCTTCTATTTCTTTTATGCAGAAAATGGTTTCTTTAATGGGAGCACGATTCTCCAAACCTTTGTTAGCAAATGCCGTCACTCACCTTATTTGCTATAAATTTGAAGGTGCGTTATTTCTTTTATGGGTTCTCTTCCTTTATTGGTAAATTCGTGACATACATATATATTATGCTGAACTTTATTACAATAAGCAATTTGGTCTGCTTCCTTTCGTTCCAAGGAACTTTATAGGTGTTGCCTTCTCCTTGTTAAACAAAGCTGTCCTTTATGCACGTTACTCTTTCTAATAAGTGATTCTAAAGATCAATTAAGAGTTTTATATGTAATTTGAAATGGCAGCTGTGTTTCCAAGTTTGTTTGTAATTTACATTTGTAGCTCATCATCTGTGTTTTGGTTGTAGAATGCGTTAATCCAATAACAGTTTGGACCTTGCCAGTGTTTAATTTTTATGTGAACCATACAAAGGTTTAACCTCATCAACCATCTTTCATTTTTTTGGTACAGAACTGGAAGAAATTCATAACTTACAACCAGAAATCTATACAATAAAAATTGAAACCCTTTCCCACCAAGATTAGACCCACCGTACCGCTCACAGAGGTCCTACTTGTCAAATCCAGAGGTTTGACGAAGGGGGTGGTGACCCATTTTTTGATAGAAGGAAAATGATTCCACCGAAATGCTAATACTTTTTGCACCAGCAATTTCCTATACCCAGCTCTTGTACCCGCATGTTACTTTCCTTTGGCACGTACTTTCCTTTCCTTTGCATATGCATTCATCCATAATTTGCGTCATTATTTGTTTTGGAAGGATAATTGACATCATTGTTTTATGGAAGGAAAAGAAAGACGTGTATTATTTTTGGAAGGAAAATAAATGACATCGTTGTTTGATGGAACCAAAAATAAATACGTGCCTGTGGCACGTACATTTCCACTAGTTATGCATTTTCAGCAAAGTAATCCATCAACATAAATCATAACATGCCTATGAGATGTATACGCTTTCGGTCATTTCTTTTTTCTCCATGCATACTACATTGATTCAGATAGTTCTGTAATGTGCTGTTGAATTTGACACATCTATTTTCCATATAATGCTAGGTGAAAAGTATGAGGTTGCGAAAAAGGTGAACATCAAACTTGTTAATCACTGGTGGTTGGAAGACTGGTATTTCACAACCGCCTCTCCTGACTTAACTAGAAATCCAGTTTGTTAACCAGATTGCTTATGTTTTGACTCATCCTCTTCATTATTTCAGCTTAAAGGCATGGGAAATTCTCCCAGTCGATGATTATAGTAAAAGGTAAGTAACATTGCATGTTTGCTCTTTGAAGTTTTCTTTTGAATATCCTGATCTCACAGATTTAGAATGCGCTGAAAACTAATTCTGGCTATTTCTGTTATTCAGCACTTGGGATCTAGAGTTAATGGACGCGCATGCCAATGACTCTGAACATGAAGCAGAAGCTGCAGGTCCAAGGCCGTTGAACAGTAGGTCCAATGTCAGGTGCACCCCCAACTCAAAAAGTTGCGAGGAAGCTATTGTGAAGCCTGATGTCTATGCATCAAAGCTATCACCTATCACTCCCAGTGGCAATAGACTGGTGGTTGCGGGAAGAAATTTGAACACCCTTGGTCATATCATAAAGACAGAATATGCAGAAAACAAGACACATGGCGTTGCAGGTCAAAGCAGTGCTACTGCTAACTCTACGATTGCAGTTTCTGCTAAGGTTAATGTCTTTGCACCCATTCAAAGCCCACCAGGTCATATCATGAAGACAGAAATGGAAAGCAGCAAGACACATGATATTATAGGCCAAGGCAGTCCTAACTCTAGTTTATTGGCAGTTTCTGCAATGGATGATGTCCTCGCACCCATTCAAACTTCACTTGGCCTCAGTCAAAAGAGAGATAACTCTGTAGTAAGAAACATAAATAGCCTGAATGTGCAGAAAGCTGAAGAAAAATATGTTGGTGTAAACACACAGGACCTTGCAAGTGGTATTGTAGTCCCTACAAGCTCAAGCAAAGTGACTCTTTTTAGTAATCATCATCTAAATACCTTAAATGGGACTCCAGGCATTCTAATTGGCCATACGGATAATGTTTCTGGAAAATCTTCTGCCAGTCATGATCAGATTGATGTTAGTAAAGTCCTATTGACCAGCCCTTCAAGAGGAAACCAGTCTGTGAATGTTGTCGATTCATCAAAAGTTAACAGATGGCAACATCAGGAGAAGGACGGACCCTCAGGTATTGATGTCACAGGTGCTGGTTGGTTAACTACTGATGACAAGGTCACCAATCATGAGTCCAATCCAAAATCAGGAGGTGATTCCAAATCCAACAGCATCAAGAACACAAGGAACTCTAAAAAGGCCTCTCAGAAGTCATCGTTACTGGAAGGGCATTCAGTTAACCATATGGCATCACCTAAGAAGGCTGAAGAAAGCACACCAAGAGCTGACTCCAATATTTCTTCATTACAAATGGGACATCAAAAGGCTTTTGAGCATGCTGACGTTCAGAGCATGAAAGGCAATGAAAATATTAAGACTGTGGATGGACTAGATGATGGTGCATATGCTCAGAAAAGGAAAAGCTTAGTCTCCCCATCTAGCTTAAATTTGCAAAAGGAAGATCTGGTGTCCGAAACTGGTCCTTTAGATTCTCCATTTGTTAGTTGGCTGAGTGATGCTTCTGATGCTGAAGCTAATGCTGTAAGTTTCAGAAAGCAACAATCTAGCTTATCTACAAGCAGAGAAACAAGATCTAGGAAGACTTCTCTCAAGCACGGTGGTCCCATTAATGGAATCAAGCTTCCTGAATCTTCTTCAAGTGATAAGAATGTAAAATCTTTACCGAAAGCAAGAATGTCACTCAAAGCAATGGAAGAAAGCAAACGCACCACGAGTCCTTCACCCACTGTTCCAGATGGAAGGACAAGGTCCAGTTTCTCCTTTCAAAATAAGGACCGGGAAGATGCACAAGGTAGTGGTAATGCAGTGAATCAAGATTTCTTGCATGAGATAGGAAGTGTCCGCACAAAGGATCAGGCACGTGACAAATCTGTACGCAGTTCAAGTAATTCACGCGTCGTTTCCTCTTCTGGAAATGCTGGCACCAAGATAACTGATTCACTCAAAGTCAATGATAATGAAGTGGCAGTGGCATCAAATTCTGAACTTGAGAAGGTGGTGTCTGATGCCAATGTGAAAGAAGGCAAAAACCGATTTCAAGACACTTCAAGCAATGCTCTGGGTGAAACCAGTAATTCAAAGAAAGTAGCAACTCATGTTGGAAGGAACGCAGGTGCCAAGAGGCCTCGGGGTGCTAGTATTGAGGATGAAGGATCAGCTAAGAAAGTCGTTCCTGAGTCTTGGCCTGCTATTCGTCATGGACATGCTGATCCAGCCTCTAGAAGTGTCTGCAGCTCGGCAGGTGCAGCTGAACTCAAAACAAATGCTCCAAAGAAAACACTGATTTGTGGAGTGACAGATATTGTTGCAAAGAGGACACGAAATGCTTGCGCCAAGATAGACAACGCACGGCTAACTTCTAGATTGGAATTCAGTAAGGTGAATTCTCAAGAAAATGTTGAGATAAACCACAAAAAGTTTTTTGGCACTGAAAATGCTGATGAACATCAAAGAAGTTCGCCGAAGAAAATACCGAACACCAGAGTAAGAAATAAAGCTGCGAAGAGGTCACGGAAATCTGACACCAACACAAGCAATGAAACATTGGTTGACAAAAGCGAGACAGTGGCGGCTGGTTCGTTGTTTGATGACTTGTTTCCCTCAGACAATGTTGAAGAATGCCCTAAAAATCTTTCTAGTTGTGCAAGTGCTAGTGACTGTGGAACACTTACCCCCAAGACCATTTCGAATGTCAGAATTAGGAATGCAGTTCCCAAGAGGAAAATAAAAACTGTAGAAGACAAGTCAGGTAGAAAATGTGGCAAAGTTGGTAGTGCCATTGCATCTGTAGCAAAAGCTGTCTCATCAAAGACAGTCGAAGAGATTTCATGCAATATCAACAAAGTAACTGCTGATCCAGACTCCGAGAAATCCAATAGGGATATGACAAGAGATGTTTCTGGACTGTTTTGCCAAGATTCTGGTACTGTAGACAAGCGAGAAGGACCACACAATTCTAAGTTGAGAAGCAGCAAAAGAAATAAAGTTCTGACTTCATATCATGAAAAGGAGAACAGACTAGATTGTAGTAATCTCAACTCTAAATCAAATAGAACTCGCAGTTTGTGTTCCAAATCTGATGCAAAATCAATTGAGAAACAGACAGTAGTGCTCAGTGAGCACCAAAGGGTAAAAGGAAATGAATCTGGAGCCTTGATCTTGAGTGAACCTTCATTATTTATTTTAAGTGGAGATCGGGAGCAGAGAAGGGAGTATCACTCAATTCTTAGACGCCTGAAGGGACGAGTTTGTAGGGATTCACATCATTGGACATACGAAGCAACACATTTCATTGCCCCAGATCCTCTTAGGAGAACTGAGAAGTTCTTTGCAGCAGCTGCAGCAGGCAGGTTAGAACTATCTAGGTTATTAAGATTCTGTGTCTTAAAGTATTAGTTAACATTTATTATATGGCCCTTTATCAGTGAGATATGCGTGCAACTACATGGATTGACTGAACATTATTTGCTAGTTTATTATGTTAACATTATATCATCATTTATATAATCATTTTAGGGCTGTGTTGCAAAATTTTCACAAAATCTAAATGGTCTCAGCTTCTTTCTCCAATTAGGTGGATACTCAAGAGAGAGTACTTGACATCGTGCGTTGAGGCAGGCAAGCTTCTGGATGAGGAACCATTTGAATGGTTTGGCACAGGCCTTAATGATGGAGAGACAATCAGCTTTGACGCACCCAGAAAATGGCGAAATATAAGGCAACAGATGGGACATGGTGCCTTCTATGGAATGCAGATCGTTGTCTATGGACAGCTTATATTACCAACGTTGGTAAGAGTTCTTTGCTTAACCAACTCATCTGGCAAGCCTTATAGGCTGGTGTCTGTGGAAACTAATTCACATTGTAGGTCAATTGTGAATTGTCTATTTAACTTTATACTTGGCAGTCTGATTTTGTTTTGTTCTATCTAAATTTTGTGTTCCTCTTCTTGCCAGGATACATTGAAGCGCGCCGTAAAAGCTGGTGATGGCACCATTTTGGCGACATCACCACCATACACCCGATTTCTAGACTCTGGACTTGACTTCGCTGTGGTATCAGCGAGCATACCAAGAGCAGACGCATGGGTTCAGGAGTTCATCCGGCACGGTATTCCCTGTGTCAGTGGCGATTATCTGGTTGAGTACGTCTGCAAGCCTGGCCACCCCCTCGACCGACATGTTCTCTTCAAGACGAACAATCTGGCCAACAAGTCCCTTGAGAAACTCAAGAAGAACCAGGACGAGATGGCCACCGAGGAGACGGAACAGTCGGAAGACGAAGACGATCCGGAGGACCTGAGTTGCTCAGCGTGCGGGCTCAAGGACCGGGGAGAAGTGATGCTGATCTGTGGTGACGAGGATGGCGAAACCGGTTGTGGGATCGGTATGCACATCGACTGCTGCGACCCTCCCCTGGACGCTGTCCCCGACGACGATTGGTTGTGCCCCAAGTGCGCTGTACCGAAAGCCAAGACAAAGCCTACTAGAGGCGCTGAGCGCAAGGCAAGGGGATCCAGGCGAGGGTGACCCGGCGATGTTGTGTACTACACCCTTGTTTTATTAAACGGAATAATGTAGCAATAACGGAGCCATTGTGAAGTTATCAGAAATACCGTCTCAGCATATCTTCGACCAAGTATCCATCGTTCATGTTGTCTGCTATCATCATGATCTGGTAAATGGAGCAATGCCAGTCAGCTAGTGTGCTGCATGTCCGCTTCTTCATGAAGCCATCTCTTCTGTTTTTTTTAAGGCGAGCCATCTCTTCTGCTGAACGGATGGTTGCATGTCAGTTGGGCCGGGAGCATTGCCAGCAGTCCAGATAGCCCAGTAGAGCCTCTGGGCCAGGCGCTAGGTTGGTCCATCAGCCTGGGCTACTACGACTCTTTCCTTTTATAAACTGAAGAAGGGACATCCTCTCAAAAGAAAAATGAAGAAGGGGCAACCGAAGAAGGCGACGTTCCTGTACTGCAGGATGCCGAGGAGCGAGGCGCGGGTGTCAGGTGTCACGCGATCCCATGATTACCGTCGTCCTCGCTTTCACCACCCCTGGAGCATTCCATCCTCATCCGGGGCGTGCCATCATGAGACCACACGAGCACAGACGCACGCCCCGCTCGCGCTCCCGACGAAAGAAGAAGCGGTCAAGCCAGGCAGGTGCAGGTGGTTTGGCACCGAAGCGACCGGGGTTCCCCGTGCGCCGATCCGGCAGTTGGGCACGGACCTTTCCTTCCAGGCGCCGCGAGCCACCATCTGATCCGATCGGCGACCCATCCGCCCGCCGCTCATCCTTTGGCTCCGGCCGCACTCAAAGCCAACGCGCGCTTTCGGAGGCTCTGCCCGGGAAAGCCGGCGCAGTTATCACGCACACACTCCCTCCATTTCTCTCCATGTGACGAGGACGACGACGCGAGCGCGACGGATGATGCCCTCGTGAACCTTTCTCCCCACCTGCACTCCACTCGCCCAGGCGCCGGCAGCGGCACCCCGAACACACAATCTCTCTCTCTCTCTCGTATCCTCTTGCGATCCCGGTATTCAAGAGGCGGCAGTAAAGGTGGTTCTGCACGGGGCGAGGCAGCAGGGTAGGCAGGGGCAGGGCGTGGCACGCGCGCCCGCTGGCAAAGGGCGGGCAATAATCTTGGCGCAACTTGTGCTGCGCCCGGGGCCGGGCCTGGAACGGGAATCTCCGCCACCGGCCTGTCGTTTTTGTTCCCGACTGGTTCCTTCCCTATCCATTACTCTCGTACCGTAGCCATTTGCCTGCCCCGCCTCACAAGGGCCCCAGGCTACGGCGATCCATGATTCGCCCCTGCCGGGGTGCCCTGCCCTGCGTACGACAACCTCAGACCGAACCTGCGGCGCGGCCATGGACAGAGCATTGCCTTCGCTGCGATCTCTTTCTTCGCCCCCATCATAGGTGACAGTTTCGCATGCAATGCAAATCCACGCACGGTCACGGTAAACACACTCATCTGCATCGATGCAACCAAGAATACTACTAGGAGTATGTTGGTATGGACATGCTAGCGAGTTGATCCGTTATCAAGTTACCATTCATTGCGAATGAATGACCCATCACAAGGCTACTTTCCTTTTCAACTGACAAGAAAAAATCTCCTGTTAGAAATTTAGGCAATTTCGGGCACAATTTAATTTCAAAATTAAATGTATAAACTAGCAATATTTTTATGACTTTAAGGAGTAAAATAAAACATGTGAACATGTTTATACTTATCACACATATAAGCATAAACAATATAAATAACCAAAGTTTCAGGGAGTACCCTGAAGCGGGGCCGTTGCCGGAGGCATTGGCTGCGCTGTTACCAACTGGAGTAGACATCTACTCGGTTGGCCTCAGTCGAAGTAGTCGAACTAAATCGGTGCAGGAAGAAGTTCGCAGTGCAGTCCCGCGAACGGTCACCAAGATGTAGTCGACGTAGTCGTTCGGCCACCAGAATGTAGTCGACGTAGTCGTTCGGCTCGTCCACCAGGAATTAGTCGTTCAATCGGGCAAAGCCTTAGTATTTTTGAGCAGTCACGCTAAAGCGTTACCCAAAAACCTGATTGCCCGCCTATCCCGTGTAGGATCTCAAGGCGAGCAAGGTTTCGGAGGCCTGCTCACGCTAATTCTGTGCGCGCAGAAATTAGCGTTGGGGAACTCAGTTGTTGCAACTGGAGAGGGAGAAGAGAGGAGCCGAGTTGCCTCAGTGCTCTGGTGCAGAATGGATGAGGGGAATGTCACTCCTTATATAGTGGCTCAGGTGCTCAGGATCGTTGAACCTGGACACCATCAGAGTCATTTAGGTGATGCGGTTATGGCCATTAATTACAGATTTAATTGCACGTTTAATCGCACGATTAATTGCTGTCAACGACAAAATAGCCATCACATCGCACCGCGCCACGCCGCACCGCACCGCACCTGCACGTCACGTCCGGCCGCGCACGCGCACGCGCACGCGCACCGCCCGTCCGGCCGGCCGCGCCGCGCCGCGCCTCGCCACGGCCACGGCCACGGCCCGGCCCGGCCCGGCGAGGCGAGCGAGCGCGCGCGCGTGTGGTTCACCGTCCTCCTCTTACCGGCTTCACAAGTGGTGTACACGAAGTCCACCTTTTAAGTCGGTTGAGATCCTCCTCAATTCCCGGTACGGAATTAAGCATTGATTCCCTAGCATTAATAGTGGGCTTTAAATTCTTTTAATGCTTTAGAATAAATGGGCCAAGCCCATTACTCCAACAATCCCCACCAAGAAATTCAAGCCACAATAGAAATACCCTCATTCCCTCATTGATATACCAGTATTCGACAGAGACTGTTAAGTTGAACTTCCATCTAGGACAAATGTTACACTTATTCACAACTGTGCAATGGACTATGCCTTGAATTGCCAGTTTTGTGCAAACAAGTTTGACCAGAGCCCTACACTGGTACTAGGCTGCAAAAGCATCCCCGCGGTTTAGAGCTTATAAGTCATACTCCAGGCCCTTCATGAGTTTCTAGAGAATACCCAATTCTCATAGACCATGACCAGTGGTCAAACTCATATAGGTGTGTTCCTTTCAGATGTTCTGTAGGACAACATCTTTGTTTCAAGAAAACAACTCATTTGTTTAAAAGAAACCACCTGGCACACATTAAAGTATAGACCAACCTGCCATACAGATTAGAAGAGAAATGCACCTTATACACGGAATGAGCCCTTTTTACAAAGGTTCTCTTCTCACTGTCAGACTTTAGTTTGTTTCACCATCCTAATTCACGGGATCTCCGATCACATAGGACAGGTTTCCACTATAGAATGACTCACGTGGGTCTCAAGCCCAATTCCATAGATGCATTGTCTATCACATTTCGTGAAAGACCCTTTGTAAACTGATCTGCCAGATTTTTAGCCGTCTGAACATAGTCCAGGGCTATAACTCCGGAGTTTCTCAATTTTCTGACAGATTTCAACCGCCTTTTTACATGTCTAGATGACTTCATGTTATCCTTTGAACTATTCACCTTGACAATTACCGTTTGATTGTCACAGTTCATTAGGATTGTCGGTAACGGTTTTTCAACTATCGGCAAGTCCATAAGGAGCTCACGAAGCCACTCAGCCTCAACAGTGGCGGTATCTAATGCTGTGAGTTCTGCTTCCATAGTTGACCTCGTTAAAATGGTTTGCTTGCAAGACTTCCAGGAAACAGCTCCACCACCAAGTGTAAACACATATCCACTTGTGGCCTTTATCTCATCAGCATCAGAAATCCAATTTGAATCACTATAACCTTCTAGTACCCTTGGGTACCCGGTGTAGTGAATTCCATAGTTCATTGTCCCCTTCAGATAGCGCATTACTCTTTCAAGAGCCTTCCAATGATCATCTCCCGGGTTTGAAACAAACCGGCTCAGTTTGCTTACAGCAAACGAGATGTCAGGTCTTGTAGCGCTCGCTAAATACATTAATGAACCAATGATCTGAGAATATCTCAGCTGATCTCGCATTATCCTTTTGTTCTTTCTAAGAATTAAACTGGCATCATATGGTGTTGAGACAGGTTTATAGTCGCTATAACCAAAGCGACTTAACACCTCCTCCACATAGTGAGACTGTGTAAGAATCACGCCACCATTGATCTCTTTTACCAGTTTTATATTAAGGATAACATCAGCTTCTCCCAGATCCTTCATCTCAAAATTCTGAGATAAAAACTCTTTAACTTCCTTAATCACATTAAGGCTAGTGCCAAAGATCAGTATGTCATCCACATACAAGCACAAAATCACTCCTTCAGCCCCACCATAGCGATAGTACACACATCTGTCAGCTTCGTTTACAACAAAACCGGCAGAGGTCAAAGTTCTATCAAACTTTTCATGCCACTGCTTAGGCGCTTGCTTGAGACCATATAAAGATTTTAACAACTTACAAACCATTCCTTCTTGACCCTTTGATACAAACCCATCCGGCTGATCCATATAGATCTCCTCTTCTAACTCTCCATTGAGGAAAGCCGTCTTAACGTCCATCTGATGAACGAGAAGACCATAAGAGGTTGCCAGGGAAAGTAACACTCGAATTGTGGTCAATCGGGCAACTGGTGAATAAGTGTCAAAGAAATCTTCTCCTTCTTTTTGAGTATAACCCTTGGCCACAAGCCTAGCCTTGTACTTTTCAATAGTACCATCTGGCCTAAGCTTTTTCTTGAATACCCACTTGCATCCAACCGGTTTACATCCATAAGGACGTTCAACGACCTCCCAGGTTCCATTAGACATGATAGAATCCATCTCACTCCTTACTGCTTCCTTCCAATAGTCAGCATCAGGAGATGAATATGCCTCTTCAATGGTTCTGGGTGTATCATCTATGAGGTATACAATGAAATCATCACCAAAAGACTTTACAGTCCTTTGTCTCTTGCTCTTTCTCGGAGCATCATTGTTATCCTGCTCAGGATTTTCTACAAGTGTATGTTCATTGTGTTCTATCGGCTCAGCAGATCCATCATCCTCGATGAACTCTTGCCTAGATGAACTTGTTTCATCTCTCATGGGAAAAATGTTTTCAAAAAAAATGTAGTATCTCTGGACTCCATTATAGTACCAACATGCATGTCAGGTACTCCAGATTTCACTATTAAAAATCTATATCCAACGCTGTGAATAGCATAACCTAGAAAGATACAATCCACAGTTTTAGGTCCAAGCTTACGTTTCTTGGTTATTGGCACACTCACTTTTGCCAAACAACCCCATGTACGTAAATATGACAGTGTTGGCCTTTTCTTCTCCCATTCCTCGAATGGAGTTATCTCTTTATTCTTTGTAGGAACACGGTTTAGGACATGACATGCAGTCAATATAGCCTCACCCCACAATTCCTTGGAAAGTCCTGCTGTATCTAACATGGCGTTAACCAAATCCGTTAGAGTGCGGTTCTTTCTTTCGGCAACCCCATTTGACTGAGGTGAATAGGGAGGCGTCCTCTCATGAATAATACCATGTTCCTCGCAGAATAAAGTAAATAAATTTGAGAAATACTCGCCACCACGATCTGACCTAACTCTTTTGATCTTTCTCTCAAGTTGGTTTTCTACTTCAGCTTTATAGATTTTAAAGTAGTGTAATGCTTCATCTTTTGACTTCAACAAATAGATGTAACAAAATCTAGTACTATCATCAATCAAAGTCATGAAATATTCTTTACCACCTTTTGTCAACACTCCATTCATTTCGCACAAATCGGAATGAATTAATTCTAAGGGTGCCAAGCTCCTTGCCTCCGCGGTCTTATGAGGCTTACGAGTTTGTTTTGATTCAACACATACATGACACTTAGAATTTTTGACAAAAGTGAACTTTGGAATTAAGCTCAAATTAGCTAAGCGCATCATACAATCAAAATTAACGTGACAAAGCCTCGAATGCCAAATATTTGTTTCATCAACGTTAATAACATTGTATGCAATTTTATTACAAACATCTGACAAAGAAAGACGGAACAAGCCTCCGCTTTCATAACCTTTTCCAACAAAAGTACCAAACTTAGACAAGATACATTTATTGGACTCAAAGACTAATTTGAAACCATCTCTACACAGTAGAGAGCCGCTGACTAAATTCTTCTTGATAGTGGGGACATGCTGCACGTTCTTCAGCTGCACGGTCTTCCCCGAAGTAAACTTCAGATTTACCGTACCAACACCAAGAACACGCGCATGTGATCCGTTCCCCATCAGCAAGGAGGAAGTCCCGCCGGTCTGGTAAGAAGAGAACAAAGAAGCATCAGCACAAACATGAATATTAGCACTAGTGTCAACCCACCACTCGGGTGAACCAAAGACTGAAAGAACAGTAGGTAATAAATTACCGTACCCCGAAGTTCCTCCAGGCTCGCTAATAACCATGTTGGCGGAGTCGTTGCCTTTGCGGTTCGGACACTTTGCAGCAAAGTGATCCGTACTAGCGCACACATAGCAAGCTCCCGTCTTCTTTTTCTTCTTAAAAGTGGTTGTCTTCTTAGTCTTTGGTTGGTTCTGCGGTGGCTTTTTCTTGTTCTTGTGGGAGTTGTTCTTCTGAACAAGATTGGCACTTGAAGCACCAACAACTCCTTTCCCACGTATGTCCTTTGCTCTCGCCTTCTCCTCAACATCAAGAGTCCCTATGAGTCCATCTATTGTGAACTCCTGTCTCTTGTGTTTTAGAGAAGTAGCAAAGTCCCTCCAAGAAGGTGGCAGCTTAGAGATTATACCTCCAGCCACAAACTTATTGGGTAACACACATGGGGACTCTTTGCTGCAATTTTTGAGATCTTTTGCCAGAGTATGTATTTCATGAGCCTGTTCCACTACAGAACGGTCTTCGACCATCCTGTACTCAAGGAACTGCTCCATGATATACAACTCACTCCCGGCGTCAGATACTCCATATTGAGCCTCAAGAGCATCCCACAATGCTTTGCCAGTTGGCAGCCGGATATAAGAATCCACCAGGTTATCACCGAGAACACTAATGATCAAGCCTCGAAAGAGGATATCAGCCTCATCGAACGCACTCCCTTCCTCTGGAGAGAATTGTTCAGGCTTACCCTCTTTCACATGGATCACTCTCGATAGTGTTAACCACAGTATAAGCCGCTCTTGCCAACGTTTGTAATTTGAACCATCAAAAGGTGGTGATTTGATTGATGCAGCAAAGCTAGATACCGAAAGCCTATTAACACAATCAGATTTTTGGATTGTTAGAAATTTAGGCAATTTCGGGCACAATTTAATTCCAAAATTAAATGTATAAACTAGCAATATTTCTATGACTTTAAGGAGTAAAATAAAACATGTGAACATGTTTATACTTATCACACATATAAGCATAAACAATATAAATAACCAAAGTTTCAGGGAGTACCCTGAAGCGGGGCCGTTGCCGGAGGCATTGGCTGCGCTGTTACCAACTGGAGTAGACATCTACTCGGTTGGCCTCAGTCGAAGTAGTCGAACTAAATCGGTGCAGGAAGAAGTTCGCAGTGCAGTCCCGCGAACGGTCACCAAGATGTAGTCGACGTAGTCGTTCGGCCACCAGAATGTAGTCGATGTAGTCGTTCGGCTCGTCCACCAGGAAGTAGTCGTTCAATCGGGCAAAGCCTTAGTATTTTTGAGCAGTCACGCTAAAGCGTTACCCAAAAACCTGATTGCCCGCCTATCCCGTGCAGGATCTCAAGGCGAGCAAGGTTTCGGAGGCCTGCTCACGCTAATTCTGTGCGCGCAGAAATTAGCGTTGGGGAACTCAGTTGTTGCAACTGGAGAGGGAGAAGAGAGGAGCCGAGTTGCCTCAGTGCTCTGGTGCAGAATGGATGAGGGGAATGGCACTCCTTATATAGTGACTCAGGTGCTCAGGATCGTTGAACCTGGACACCATCATAGTCATTTAGGTGATGCGGTTATGGTCATTAATTACAGATTTAATTGCACGTTTAATCGCACGATTAATTGCTGTCAACGGCAAAATAGCCATCGCATCGCGCCGCACCGGCACGTCACGTCCGGCCACGGCCCGGCGAGGCGAGCGAGCGCGCGTGTGGTTCACCGTCCTCCTCTTACCGGCTTCACAAGTGGTGTACACGAAGTCCACCTTTTAAGTCGGTTGAGATCCTCCTCAATTCCCGGTACGGAATTAAACATTGATTCCCTAACATTAATAGTGGACTTTAAATTCTTTTAATGCTTTAGAATAAATGAGCCAAGCCCATTACTCCAACAATTCCACCCGTGCCGGCCGCACCGCTGTCACGTAGGAGTACTCACGTGTGGCTGACCTAAATGAGGGAGGACACGACACCAAGTCTCATCATCAGCGGAACAGGCAAGGGCATCAAGGCAAGTACAGGCTACAAATCCCTTGCTTTCGTAGGTGTCCAGCGGGGGTTTGCTGCATTGCAGTGTCTGCAGGCCTAAGGTCAAGGCGGCCGCCCATGTGCAGCCCGCCCCCTCTCGCACGTGCCGCCCAGCTCCTCCTCCCGCTGGAACGGGATGATGGAATGGAATCCGATGCGTGCTCCCGATCATAATCATAGTACTCCCATCCCATCAGATCGCCGTGATGGGCAAGCTCACTTTACGGTAACCCTAGCTGCAAAACCCAGCTCAATTCCAAGCGAAGGGCAGGAGAGCAGGAGCGTGCCGGAGGGGATAGGAGAAAGGAAGGAATTTCGCCAGCCGGGAAAGGGTGTGCCTGTGCAGTTCAGCGGCTCGTTATTGGCTGGTCTCTCTGCAGATCCAATTGCCGGCGTGCGTGCGTACGGCCGTGATTGTTTTTTGATTATCGGTTGAGGATTAGATCGATGGGTTGGTTAAGGGTAAGTGTCTTCAGCGCCAAGTACTATCCACTCCTGTGATCGACCGTACTGCAATTCCCTTGGTTACTAGAGTAGTGTTCAAGGTTGCCTTTTTCCTACGACTACGAGATCACCGAAGTTGAGTGGTGCGAACGTTGTTGATATAGTTGTCCATTCGGGCTGCCTGGCCCGGTCCGGCACGGGCCCGGGCACGTCTAGAACAGGCTTGGCCCGGCACGGGAAGGCTGTCGGGCTGTGCCGTGCCACCCGCCATGCTGGGGTGACGGCCCAGGCACGAGCCCACGGGCGGTTTTCGTGCCGAGCCAGCCCGTGAAGCACGGCCTCTGCGTCGGGCTCGTGCCGGCCCATGGCCTGTACACCAAGTCAGCATTCAAACAACTTCAAATTCAAAGTTGCATCCAATGATCCAAGCACACCATTCAAATTCCCAATCAAACTAACAGATAAGCACAATTCTCAATCAAACTAACAGACAAGCACAATCACAAACAAGCAAGCAAATAATCAAAAGTTCACCCCTTCATTGCAGGTGATGGAGAATTATAAATCTGTTTTAACTCTTGATCTGTGAGATCAAGTGTAGCTGCCTCATTAAAAACCTTCCTAGGTAAAACTCACCCTTGTGAGAAACCCTATGAAGGAAAAAAGAGTACAGCCCATATTTATAATTCAAGGTTCATTGTTCATTACATACATAATGTCATGATTACAATACAAGAATAGAACACAAATGCAAAAGAATAGAACTGCAGACTTGCACTTGCACTTGCACTCTTGACTCTTGATTGCCAAAAGACCAAAATGGCAATTGCCTTGCCTGTCTTCACGAAACAGAAGGGGCAGACCCAGTGGGAGAGGCAGGACCACCACCAGTAGAGGCAGGCCTAGCAAAAAAACAGCTGAGCATTAGAATTAGATCATAAATCATAAGAGACTAAGAGTCCAAGAAGGCAAGAACTTACTGATTATCATTAGGTTGACCTTGTCCTTCCTCCTCCTCCATGAGTCTACTGAAGGCATACTCCATCTCTTGCATCCCCTTCTCAACCTCATGCTGTGCTCTTGCATCTCCCAACTCCCAATCTTTCACACTAGTCAACATCTCCACTTTATGAGGCTGCAACCGCCGGCGCCGCTCTTCGATTACCCTGCCAGTTAGACTAAAGCACGACTCCGAAGAAACAGTAGAAACTGGGACAGACATGACATCTCTAGCAAGTATGGATAGAATAGGGTATGTAAGTTTATGTTCATGCCACCAGTGAAGGATATTAAAGTCATCATCATAACAGGTTAGGGTGTCACTATCCAAATAAGCAGATAACTCAGAAACAGTTGAAATAGCAGGAGTAGATGCAAATGGAGCAGATGTAGAATCAGAACCATCTAAATTAGAACCAGAAGCTCCAAAGATCTTACCCCATGCTGTTTTTTCTTACCAGTAGGACCTGCTACCTGAGATTGCCTTTGCAACCTAACTGCACCAAACATAGCTTCATATTTGTTAAACAGTTTGTATAATTCTGTTCTTACCTCACTGAAATAGGCTGAATAATCAGTACAAATAGTCTGGGCAAGAAGCTGGAGAACATTATGAAAACCTCTTATCTTGGCTCTTGGATCCAAAATAAAAGCAAAGGAATACAAAAAAGGTATATTCTGCTAGTACTTAAGGAACTTTAGTTTCATAGGAGTAACAATGTTCATAAGCAATGGATCATTGTCTTTGGAATGCAAATGCTGAGCAATGTCAAGTATATGATGCAGCATCAAAGGACTTGTAGGATAGTAAACACCTGATAAAACAATAGTAGATTCATAAAACATTTCAAGAAACTCCATCATCTTCTCAGCAACAACCCAATGACCATCACTGAGAAGGGGTTGACCATTAACCAAACCAAAATTAGCACCAATAAAGACAGAGAAAGTGGATATGTATGGTATAAGGTGCTTGAGCATGAGATAAGTAGAATTCCATCTCACATCTATATCCAAACCAAATTTCCTAGGGCTTACCCCCTTAACAAGGCAAAAGTTATGAAATTCACCAATACGTTGGTTAGAAGAGTTCAAGAAAGAAATTGCAGTCCTAAAAGCCTCAAGATAAGTCTTATTCCTTTTCAAGCCAGACTTGACAACCAGGTTTATAATGTGACAGGCACATCTCTAGTGTAAAAGACCACGCAATGCTCTATCATGATTGTCAAGTGGATTAGGGTCAGTACCAAGGTAACCAACAAATTTTGGAATGAGTTTGGCCATAGCAGAAGCATTAGAAGAAGCATTATCAAGTGTGACAGAAAAAACCTTATCTTTCAAACCAAATTCAGTGACAACAGAATCAACACGATCATCAATGTTAACACCAGAGTGAGAGACATCAATTAGTCGAAGACCAATCACCCTATTTTCTAACTCCCAATCAGCAGAAACATAATGGATAACAACACTAAGATAGTCTTCCTTAGCGTTGCCAGACCAAATATCAGATGTAAAGCAAACAGAATTAACAGATTTCAAGCACTCAATTAGAGAATATCGACGGTCAAGGAAATACTTTTCAAGATCTCTAGTTGTTGTTTGCCTTGAAACACTAACAAAACGAGAATTATGAGCACGCTGAATGTATTCCTCAAATGCTTTTTCATAACCAAATCCAAGAGGCAAATCAAGTCTAGCAATTAAGCGACACAACTCTCTACGTGCAACATCAGGCTTATAGTCCCAGCTCTTTACAGAACCATCAGCATTGTATTGTAGACGAGACGGAATCATAGAAGCATGTTTAGCTTTAGCAACACATACCTTTTGGTGCCGGAGAAGATGTCCAGTACCAGCAGCAAACCGAGCAGAAAGAACATGAGAGCAATGAAGGCACTTAGCAGCAACTCTCACCTTCCTACCGGTGGGAGAATCCTCGAAGATCTCCTCAAAGTCATTCCAGGCACCAGACCGGACACGCTTCAACCGAACGCTAGTGCCAGTAGAGGCAGATGGCGTAGAAGAAGGTATCACAGGCGGTGAAGTCTCAGCACCTGCACCTCCAGCAGCATCGGCATCATCACCGCCATCAACATTGATCGGAGTCGCGGAGCTACCGAACAATGCCTCGCCGCCGGACGCCAGGTCGTCCTCGTTGTCGCCAGCGAGCCCGCAGGCTCTGAGGTCGTCGTTGATGGTGTACTCTTCCATGTCCTCCATCAACACAACCTCCGCGGCTCCGTTCCTCAATGACGCGCGGCCCCGAGCATGAGACCTGTAGCCAAGAAACGAGAATGAGAGTCGAGAGGTTAGCCTCAAGAACAGGAGAAGGCCAGAATGGAACTTCCTAGACCTAGATCTAGGGTTAGGGTTAGCCTCTTACCTGCGCAGCCGGAGCCCAGAGCCGGACAGGGACGAGAGGACGATGGCCAACGGTGAGATGCGGGCTTCCGGTGGAGTGTGGAGCGACGGAGCTGTGAGGGAGGTCGAGAGGAAGAGGACAGAGGAGGAGGGTGGGAGGGGAGGCGACGAGGAGGAGCCGTGGCGGCTTCAGGCGAGGCCTACATGATCTACAAGTACTCACCGAGTCATCGGAGGGGGAGGGGGAGGCGAGAAGCCGGCGGTCGGCGGCCGGAAGCGGGGGAGATCTCAGATCTGGGGAGGTGAAGAAGGCGACGAGGTAAGTCGAGTGGCCGCCGGGGACGGGGATTAGAGTTGCTGGGTTGGGGGTCGGGAATGGGGTGCGACTATATATGCCCGCCCTCCCCCTTCCTGGGCTGGCTGGGCCGGCATGGCCGGTGGCCGCTTGGGGATGCCGGGCCCTACCCGGGCCGACCTGTTTCGGGCGTGCCGGGCCGTGCCGCCCGGCGTGCTGGGGGGCGGCCCAAGCACGGCCCCCATGCTCTCATGCCGGGCTAGCCCGGGCACAGTACAGGCCGGGCCGGGCCGGGCTTGGGCCGGGCCAAAATTCCGGGATCATGGGCGGGCTTCTGGGCCTCGGGCTACATGGACATCTATAGTTGTTGAGCAGGTAAATGAAAAAAAATAAAAAAGTCACCTCTCAACGTTCAATAGTTCAAAAATTAAAAAGTGAAACAGAACACAATCGCCCCGTTCGGCAGGCTGGAGCTGGAGGCTGGAGCTGGAGTTGTGTGAGAGAAAAACACTATTGCCTGGCTGGTGGCTAGAGGCTGGAACTTGAGTTGTGTGAGAGGGAAATACTGTAGAGGCTGGAGGCTGTCCACCAGCCGAACGGGTGAATGCGTCTCCCGGACTGTATGTACCTGCTGAAAGCACCTTTATGTCACATCATGTCTACCAGCTCACTTCTTTATTTCAGATTGGTATGATGGCTCCACTGCATGTACTACCTGACATGGTTCATCAAAGAAAATAAAAATACAAATGAAATACATGAAGAAGAGACAAGAAAACACACATCTCGGTACAGAGCGCACGGTCAAAATAACGTCTACCGCGGTAGCCGGACACAAAACAGAGTTTTCGGAGATCACCTCAGTTGAGCCTAGCTACAGCTACCTAAGGGTTCATACTTGCATGCTCGGCCATGTTTGGTTTAGGTGTGTAAAAGTTTTGATGAGAGAGAAATAATGTTTTGACCATTAATTAGGGGTATTAAATAAAGTCTAATTACAAAATTACTTCCACAACTATGGTACTGTAGCAGTTGCTCTAGCTAATGAGGCCTTTGACCGCACGATTAGAAGATGATTGAGTGCAATTACTGTAGCATCACTGTAGCCAATTATGATGAAACTTGGCTCATTAGATTTGTCTCGAAAAGTTACACTCATTCCTAAAAAAGTTTTGCAAATAAACTTCGTTTAGTACTTCATGCATGCATTTGTCTTTTTGTGAAAAAGTTTTGATGCATTCATCCAAACATGGCCCTCCATGGCAATGGCAGGGACGCCGCGTCCACGAGTTCCACGATAGATACCCTACAAATTAAAACGAAGACAGGTCATATGCTGTCTGTGACGAGCCAGCCAATGCCCAATGCATGCATGATGCATCGTTGGGATCAGATGCCCGTTCACATGAGTTCCATCATGCCCATTGGCCACCACGACGCTCCTTCACATGACCCGGCTCCGCTCAAAGAAAACGCCTCACGGCTGTCCCGGTCCCTCCCTCCACTCTTTCTGCGCCCATGCTTCCCTCCCAACCATCAATGCACGTACGCTCTCCACAGATTCTTGCCAAACTCCCTCTTGCCCGTTCCAAATAAGTTTGGCAGTTTGGTACTTCAACTGATATGTAAAAGGTTGGTCGTGTTCGATCTGAAAAAAAAAGATATAAGGTGCATCAGAGTAACTTCTACCTGTATGTCTTGAATTCGCCATCGGTTTGATGGTGCCTTTTTCCCCTGTCCACGTGTTGCTGCCTCACACTCACACACATTGTACTATGCGTACGTACATCTCCTTTTCGATCTTCTGGGGAACAAGTATGGATGGAGAAATTAACGTAGCTGCTTTACCCTTTTTCCCTCTGAATCGAGGACGGCAGCGTGGTCCTTGAGAGGTTTATGTGCAGTGCCCTTCTCTGTGCAGCTAGCGGTTATTGTTGTTGGGCAGCCTTTATTTCGCAGCAAGCGTGGTCGTTGCGTGTACCCTCTTTTCTTGTGAAAAATCATAAACTCCTGCTGCGCGGCAACAAGTGTGATTGGATCATTGGACTTGAGAAATTCTTATTGCGAGGCTACAGCAACGTCTGGGAGCGATTAAATTAGGGCAGTTTCATTCATTCGAGTCCACCACAGAAGATTAAGTAAGTAGGTGAGGTTCTGGTGGTACTACTGCATGCTGATTGACCACACTAGCTGCCCACTACGGCTTGCCCTGGCAGTTTTAATACTGTTACATCAGCTGGTGGTACGTGCATAGTTCTGGATCACACTTCACACCCATCGGTGTGATGCAGATATAGGCATCCTAGGTTGACAGTTCATCAAGTCCAATCCAATGAATAAAAGGGCATTAGCAAGCAAGATAGCGAGGCTGTTTAGTTACCACCCCATAAACCCTGTAAATGCAAAAAAAACATCACATCGAATATTTTGATACATGCATGGAGTACTAAATGAAGTCTATTTACAAAACTTTTTACATGGATGGGCTGTAAATCGCGAGACGAATCTAATGAGCCTACATAATCCATGATTTGCAACAGCAATGCTACAGTAATCATCTGCTAATTATGGATTAATTAGCATCATTAGATTCGTCTCGCGATTTACAACCCATCTGTGCAAAAAAAGTTTTGTAAATAGATTTCATTTAATACTTCAAATTAGCAAGATTCAGTCGCAAAATTTTTTTGCGTTTCATCTAAACACACACTGATATTTCACTACCAAACTGTGTATAGTGATCCGTGTCAATCGGCATAAACCCAGCTACTGATCTGCAGTACAATAGAACTAGACTAGCCAGTGTGTGGAAGTGGAACCACCACACTTTATTCAGCAAATCAGATCTACTATTTCAATAGAACTAGCCAACTGGCTGCATTTCAACAGAGTGCATGCATCTATCTATACCCTGTGCGGCTGTGTACGCAGCTTGTGCTCCATGCTGACGAAGTAAAAAAAAAAAAGGTGAGTGTTTCTAGGCTGGGAGTGGCCAATAGGAGGAAGAGGAGGAGGTACGGTATCTGTATCTCTCTCTGCCAGACCACTACGCTTGCATGACCCCAGTAAAAGAAGTGATGGGGATAAGATAGTATACTGGCCCTGCAGTCCTAATGCAAGGAGTGTATCATTGTATCTTCCCCTTGTACCCAAACAGTGGATCCTTTTGGGCGACGCCATTGAATATTACCCTGTCGCACAAGTTGGAGGCCAGGCCGCTGATTTCTCCATCTACACCCCCACGGAAATTTGAGGAGGCCGGCCATCCCTGTGACGTATGCTCTGTAGCAGGCGCTAATCTTCTTCCCTGGCAGCCATTAGAATTTTTTTTAATGAAATAGCAGGAGCACTGCTCTGTCATATAAGGAGAAGCAAGTTTGTGATTACATAGTTCGATATTACAAGATAACTAAGCAGCACAAAGTGTTGCTTTCCCCTTCCCGTCTCTTCCCCTTGCTACAGGAGAGTGAGAGGCGAAAGGGGCGAGATCTCGGTTTCCGGCGTCGATCCGCCCGATTCCCCTCGCCGGAGGCCGCTCCGGCAGCAGTACGGCAGGGGAATCGGGTGGATCGGCAGCCGGCGCGGGTTAGCTTCTAGTTTTAGGTGGTAGGACTAGGTAGCTAGGGTTGCCGGTGGCGCGGCGTCGCTGCCTTCACTCGTCTGCGGGTGGAGGTGGAGAAGCTCGATCCATGGCGGCATTTTTTTGCTTCCAACGGCCTTTGGGCTGTCGGTGTGCGGTGTCTTCCTGTGCTGCATGGCCGGCGGCGGTGTTGAAGATGGAGGCGGCGCGTTCGTCTGCTTCGCCTGCTTCTTCTCCTCCTATGCTGCATCCAGCATGTGGTGCGGGTTTCCCGGCGACGCTCGGATGAGAGAGACGGCGTCGCGTTCGTGGAATAAGGTACTCCGGGCTTCTCTCTTCTACGCTGTTGTGAGCTCCAGCGGCGGTGTTGCGTCCGTGAGTTTGGGCTTCTCAAGCCTTTGTACAGGAGTTTGCATCTTCTTCTCTGGGTTTGTTGTCCGTCGTGGTGTCACTGGGGTTCGGGTGCTCCTCTGGTCTTCTCGGTTCGTGGTTGTCGGCAGATTTGGGTTCGATTCGAAGGAGCCGATGGTTGTGTTCTCCTACTGAGTACCTTTTCAGCTTACCAAGGTTGGAAGTCCGCTCTTCGAGTTGGAAAGGTGATGATTGGCGTGTCGAAGCCCAGATGTGGCGCTGGCGGCTTGGCGGAGCTTCGGTGGCGTCGAATCCTGAGGAAAAAGATAAACAGTAGTGGTAGGGACCTTCTTGTAATTTTGTGGTTTCTCAGGGTCCTTTCTATAATAAGGGTTTGTACTGTGCTGTTCTCAATATAAGTTACAGGCCTTTCTCGCAAAAAAAAAGATATTACAAGATAATTAATGATCTCAAACTCAAGCAATAAAACTATCATTGAGATACAGGTGGTGGCGCAGCCACGACGCAAGCAATGCTCCCTATTTTCATTTCTTCCTTGATTAGCGCGAGGACTCGTTGCGGCAGCGCAGAGCATCCCTCGAAGACTCTCCTGTTTCTCTCCTTCCATATGTTCCATGCGGTGTAGATTAGTATTGATGCCTTTTCCCGCTTGATGCTCTTTGGTATTCCTGCTAGTGCTCCATTCCACCAGTGCTCCATTTTTGCTTCACGATCAGGGACCGCGACCAGTCCATCTGTCCATTGAGCCACCAGGACCCAAACCTCTTGCGCATACACACAGTTCAGGCATAGATATTGTGCCGTTTCTGGAGCTTGATCACACAGGGGACAAGTTGGATTACATTGACAATTCCGTTTAATGAGTTTATCTCCGTCAGCAACTTGTTTTGCACCAAAAGCCAAGAAAAAAACGGTGCTTCCCTTCTGTTTTTGCTCTTCAGATCGGCTTTGCGTCAAAAGTACAGTAAGCACCAGAGAACTGGATGATATATGCTGACTTTGCCGTGTAGATGCCATCCGCCGTCCACTTCCACCTAATTTCATCCTCTGAATCTGTAAGTTGGACATTCTGTACCAGGAACCTAAGAGACACGAATTCTGCTATTTCCTCAGCCGTTGACATTCTCCATGACCCTCTAGTCCATTTGTCATCTTCCAGGTCATCTCGGACAGTTATATTCTTCCTCCACGCAAGCTTATACAAGTTAGGGGCCAGGTCTCTTGGTGCACGGCCACTAATCCTTGCTGATTCCCAAAACTTTGCTAGTTTCCCATTGCCCACCGTTACATATGTACTTGCCCGGAAAAGTTGTTTGTCTTGCTCATTGCAGGGGGACCTCGGTGCCAACCCAAGGTCGATCAGGCTCCCTCCATTGGTACCAAAGCCAACACAGCCTCAATGCCCTACTGAAGAATTCAATATCAATCACTCCAATACCTCCTAGTCGCTTATGTCTCTTGACTTTAGCCCATCGTACCAGGCAATGACCTCCATTTATGTTTTCATAGCCCTTCCAGAGAAAACCCCTCCGTATCTCATCCATCTTCTTCACCATCCATTAGAATTTGCAAGTGCTCGGTCGGCGGTGAGTTTTCTATGGCGCGGATCGCCGGGTTGGGTGTTGTGGTGATACCTGAGAGATTCTGCTGCATGGTCGCGGCCCGCCGGTACCCAGATTACGGGGCCAAAAGAATTTCAGAGCGCAGGCAGGGCAGGCAGCAGCATGGCCCATGCCCATGCGCCCTGCTGCTGCTGCTATCCACGGGAAAAGTTTAAGGGCTCGGCTGTACAGCGAGTGTACCTGCTCGCCCATTAAACTCGCGATAATTAGTCTGTCCGATCGAGATGATGATGCGAAGGAACTGAGATTGAACTCCGGTGGTCGTCCTTGCAGGTAGCAGTGTCCACCGGCTGTCGGCTGATCAGCAGAGATGCATTTGCAGGTACCAGCAGTGTAGTACTCTGATTAGGGACGCGTGACAAGGTCTGCAAATTAAATTTGTCATAGAGAAAAGGTCGACCGGCTGTTGATCAGCGTACGCGGCGCTGTCTGGCCGGCAGACGGCCGAACTCTCGCCTTGCATGTAGGCATGTAGCTGTTCAAATAAGATCGAAGAGATTAAGGGTTTGATTGGAGGAGTTAAAATTGAGTGCTAAATTTTTGCGCATATTAGTATTCACACAAGTGCTAAAGTTTTTGAATTTTAGATAATATTTAGGCTACCCTATTAGCATTTCTGTTTGGATAAGATAGTGCTAAAGTTAGCACTTTCACCTATTGGATCCCAACAAGCCCTAAGTTAGTGCATGCATGCATGCAAGTTTGCTCCGCCGATATGTTCTTGTGACAATATGTACGGAAATGTACGAAATAGAAAAATGGTGCACAGAATATACTTGAAATCTCGTGGGGTCGTTTTATATGGTATGGTATTACTGTATTTCTTGTAAAACATCATTGCAAGGTAACTAAATCACACGGGGTGGTGCCATGGCTATTAGCTCTCTGCACATCGAAGCACCACGCAAGGCAGTTCAGTACATTGTATCAACGTCGAAATGTGCTACTCCCTCCGTTCCAAATTATAAGTCATTCTAAAAATCTTAGAGGGTCAAACCATCTCAAAGTTTGACTAAAATTACAGAGAGGAACACAAAAATTTATGACATCAAATAAGTATACTATAAAAATATAGCTAACAAAGAATCTAATTATACTTAATTGGTATCATAAATGTTATTATCTTTGTTATATAAATTTGGTCAAATTTAAAAACTTTAACTCTCCAAGATTCTTGAAATGACATATAATTTGAAACGAATGGAGTAGTTCTCAACGACAAGTTATGTTCTCTTCTACAGAACTACTTATAATTTGAGACGGCGGAGATAGAGAACACGTGACGGCCCGCGAGCATGTCAATAGAGCACCACGATTCGAACGAACTAGCTAGCCATGCCCATGATAGCCTTTCTCCCTTGGTTCTTCAGCCAGAAGGCAATCCAATCGATGGCTTCACCAATTCCAGAGGGTTTAGGCAGCGTTTAGTTTCTAAATTTGTTTGCACAGTACTCATCAAATCAAGTTTTCGAACACATGCATGAAGCATTAAAAGTAGTTGAAAAAATAACTAATTACACAGTTTAATTGATTCATACGAGATGAATTTAGTGATGTTAATTAATTCATGATTAGATATTATTTGTCAAGTAACAACGAAACGTGATACGGTATCCAAACCCAAAATTTTTCACCGACTAAACACGCGGTTCGTAAAAGTACTCCGATACATGATTGTCTCCCCTCCCCACCGCCACCGGCCGGCCGGCCGGCGGTGGCGCGCAGACAGCGGGAATAAGGGACGGTTTGGAAAGCCACGCGCTGACGCGCGGACCCAACGACCCCCCCCCCCCCCCCCCCCCCCCCCGGCTCTCCTCCCCGTGCGGGCATGTCGTTGACATGCGCGCGCGCGACCTGCTGCTGCCGCCCGGAACGAGAAGAACTCACCAACCCCCCGCGCGGCGACACGCGTGGCTAACCGTAAACTACTGCTCCTCCGCTGCAGCCTTGTTCGCCGGAGAGGGGCAAAAAAAGAAGAAAAAGTGCCCGGACAGGCCGGCTCTGCGAGACTGCGATAGCCACGCACGGTGTCAGTGTAAAAACGGCTTTGCTCTCTGAGCTTCTACATGCATGATCGAACGGATCAACGAATATGCAAGCATCTGCGTCCCGGCCGGCCAATCGTGACGAGACAAGTGCTGCCCCCGTGGGACGGGGACGGTCGCCGAGGCCGCTGCCGGCCTCGGCGTACGGCGCCGTGGCCGCCGCCGGATCGAGAAGACGCGTACGGCGTACCACGCCGGCCGAACGCGCGCCCGGCGGTGCAAATGCATGTTGGGTGCTCAACTCGATCGCCCGTGCACCGGGCTCGTTCCGCGGTTTGGAACGGGTCTGGTCACTCCTGCAAGTGCAGAACACTGTTGGTTTCGTTTCACGTCACGGCGAGACAGCTCCGGGTGATCCCGTCCGGCCGGGGCCAGAACTAACCCGCCCGTGCTAGTCCTCGCAAGGACCGCGACCAGGTTGAATGCGCCCGGCTCGATCGGCGCCGTGGAACTGAAGGCGACTGGAATCGCAACGTCCTGCAAGCTGTTCTGTCCGCTCGCGCGACACGCATCCTCTGTAGAACTTGCAACTACTAGTCCAGGATCTCAAGAGAAGAGATCCACGAACGCTGCCAACGGGCTGGCGATTTTTACGCCCATGTCCACAGGGGCGTACACGCCGTGGCCCGTAGGGTACCCGTACGCGCAGCTGAGAGCTTATGGCGCGGCGTACCGCAGCTCGCGATTTCCAGTGCGTATATTGGACGACACCGGCCTACCGTTCGCTCGGTCGCCTGCATTCCCCAGCAAGCCCATGTGGAAACCGTGCGAGGGCCGGGCGGATCGAGGGAGGCCGGCCGGCGGGGAGGAGTGGGCGGCCGCGATCCGGCAGGAGGATCCGTCACGGTGTGTCGTGCACGGCAGGGGTGCCGCCGCCTGCACCCCGGCAACTCAACGGCCGGGATCCCCAGCGTGCGTGCGAGCCGCAACTTGCCGCCACAGTACCCTTCCTACCCAAGCAAAGTTGCTCGACGGGAGAGCAGAGGACGATCCGCCACGACGGCAGCGCGATCTGCCAAACGTAGCAGCTGCGCTCGAGAGCGAGCTGCCGGAGTAGACCGGACGCAACTAGCCCATCGTATTCCACAAACAGATCAGCAAGCCGTTGCGTCTTCTCACCGTCCGTTGCCGATTGGGCGCGGCGCGGTGGAGCCCACACCACGCCTCTGCAGTCTGCACACCTCGCCATAGACGGTGCGGCGCCATGCGCGCCTGCTGGCCCTCGCCGGGCACCCGTCAACGTCATGTGCCGGCGCGCGTGCCCAACTGGCCGGGGGTACGGTATATGCCCCGGCCATGGCATTTTCGAACCCAACAAAATCTTTATGTATAGATATTGTTGAAGCTGGTACCGTTTCTTGACCCTGGCCGGCGGGTTTTCAAACTTTGCTGCTCCGTCCCTGCGCGCCGCGGTCAAACAATTGTTTCCCGCGTGTCAGCAGCCGCCGGGGACAGCTCATCTCGCCGCGTTTCTTTACGCCATCATCATCACGCAATCATCAGTCCATCCATGTCTTCGACATCTCGTCACGCCACGCCGGGGCAGCGCCACGACACGATGCCGGAGGGCACGTCGCGTCGGAGGCTCCCTCTGCCAACCTGTTGCTCTGCCAGCCACCGCCGTGCTGCTAGCTACTAGGAGCACATCTGTAGAATATAACGTCGTGGTATTCTTTTCATTTCCTAGACCGTTGCGTTATGAGCCCGTCGATCGCAGTGGCCATCACGTCGTGGCCTCGCAGGGGCTAGCGTGACGGTTCGGCGATGATGGGCTCGGCTAATTGGCGCGCGCGCGCCAGGAGCTTTGCTAGCGCTCGATCAGACAAGGATTTGTCTTTTCTGGAAAGCTTCTTTCAACGTGACTTCCTATTTTTAGAAAATTACAACTTATATATATATTTTTTAGATAGTTATTGGATTTTGGATGATACTTTTTCAGCGTAACTAGTTATGATAATTTTTCAGCACAATTTTTGTAATATACATAACTTTTACCTATAATTTTTTCAATCAACTTTTTGTATGATAACTTCTTAACACAACTTCTACAACACGTACAATTTTTACGCATTACTTTTTTAGCCTACTTACTAAAGGATAGTTTTGAACATAATTTTGAAGTAAATATTATGAGAAAAACTTCTCAGACAATTTTGATGCATAAGTTCGCCATATAGCATACATCTTGAAAACACAACATGAAGAAGATAAACAAAGAAGGACTGAAAAAAGAAAAAGAGATGCTTATATCTCATATATCATCCTGCAAGAAAAAAAACATACGTGTGCAGACAGCAGCCAGCTTGGGCCGCTGTCGCGTCGCACGTTTCGAAGCTAGTTAATCTGTGATGGTAGTTCGATTTCCGGGAAGAGACGCTTCACGTGGAAAAGGAAAACGAAAGGAGAAAAAAAAACAGCTGTAGGGCCCACGCTCGTTCTCGTTGTCCGGATCGATCGCTGGGAAGCTCCCTAACGCTCGCGTGTAGGATTGGATTCGCGGTGCGTGATCCGATCGGCGCGATCACGTACCCGTGCCCGTGCCGGGGGAGCTAGATTTCGGCGGATCTCTCGCGCTTACTACGTATTCGAACGCGAGACCGCACAAGCGGACCAAACAAAAGCGGCCCCTGCGTCCTGCAGCCACAGGAGTGGTATAGTTTTGTGTGTTTGTTAAAAACAAAAGGCACCGATCCGTTACGCGATGCCGTCACGCTGCACCATCACGGCGGGTCGGTTAGTCGGCACAGACCATCCCTCACCGGCAGCAGCAGCGAAGACTGCAGAGGGGATCCAACCCTAGATCACGCAGGCTCCCCGGCCTCGACGCAGCCTACGGGGGCGCGACACTTGTGTGACGCGGACGCTGTAATAAAAAGAACAAAAGGCGCGGTTTCTGGTTTCTTTACGTGCGGGTACGTACGTACACGGATGGTAAAAAAAAGAGCTTGTGGGTTAATCCGGACCGACATGGATTAGTAAAGTTATTAACCAATCAAGCGCCCCTCCTGCGCCGGCTAATCATTCAAAACGCGGCTCCCGAGGCGAGGGGACGACCGCTGCCTGCCTCGCTCGTGGATCAGGTCACGTGGCTCCGCACATGGTAGGTTTTGTTCGGGGCTTCGGGCTCGTAACCGTGCTCCGCTCGCAACCGTCAGTCTTATCACCTCGCCCTCCAATGGCGATCCAGGGCTGAGCGCCCAGCTCAACGCGGCATGCCGTGCGTCACCACTACCATCACGATTCACGACGGTCGACGGCGAGGCGCGGCCCCATCGAATCGGCGACAACGAATCGGCTGGCGGATACGGCGCGGGCGCTAACGGCCACCGCGCCACCGGCCACCGCGCCACCGGGGCGCCCCCGCGTAATCCTGATGCAATCACAGCACAGGTTAGCGCCGAGCCGGTTGACGCATCAGGTCAGCCGGTTAGTTTGGAGTCCCCCGGTGGCGATTGGCCGCGGCCGACGGACGGCGCGGATGGCGCCGGGTTACCGTCCTTCTACGGCCCGGATCGGATCACGGGCGAGTGGCTCCGCGAGCCGCCTAGATATTTCCCGTGACGCCAGCGGGGGCGGCTGCGGCGACGGGAGTGAATTCTCGCCGCTTCCCTCGCGCCTGCACTGCAGCAGCAGAGGCCATCACCATTCGCTTTCCGTGACCACACGGACGCGGGCGGGCGGAACCGGGGAAAGTGGAAAGCTTGCGGGGGCCGGGGCCGGGGCCGGGGATTTTTATCCACGACCGGGCGCCGGTGAAAACGAGATGCCTTTCCGCTTGCTTGCAAAAGCGGGCAGCAGGCGCCGAGAACCGGGGGGCATCTACTAGTCTGCCACCGCGCTAGATCGCATCGCGTCGTTCCGGTGGCCTCCCTCCCTCTCCCTCTCTCTCTGCATCTATCCCACGCCACATCGCAAGGCCGCTGAAATGGCAGAGATGGCAGAGGGGGAGGACCGGGGCAGCAGTCACAAGCGATCGGTCACTGCGCACCATTTACGTGCAGCTTTAGGGCGCCACCCCATCCCCATCCCCCGCACTCTGAACGCGTTGGCCGGATGCGAAACCGACCCGGGGAAGAGGATGGGTGAAAACAAAGCAAGAAGCCACGGAGCAATGATGCTGCTTAACGCAGCGCAGGCAGAAGCAGTAGAGCTTATTGAGGGCAGTATGATCATGGGGCTGAGTGCAGATTCTGGACTTGGAGTAAAAACCATCAGCAAGGGAAAAAGACTGTACAGCGGTTTCAGCGTGAAGCCTGCAGCAGGAGACAACAACGGCGAGGTACAAGGGCAGAACCAACAGCACTGTAACAACTCGAATTCATGAAGATGCAGCCAAAATTTACCGTCTACTAGCTCTCCTCATCTTGCATCCCAGCTTTTTTTTTTGGTCTCGCCGTTTTTTTCCCTTCCCCTTCCACTCCAATTCCACTTCCCCAACTGTACAACAAGCGAGTTGGACGACCAAACAATTCAAACCCATCTCCCCTTTCCCGCCACCTCGCTGGATCACACGTTCCCATCCGTCTCCGTCTCGGTGCACGCCACGTCGCACGTGTCATGTGTCATGTGCCATCAGCAGCTCATCGCCTCGCACTTCACCGGGAGGGCGCGGTCGAACCCGCCGCCGCGGGACAGCAGGGTGCCCACCACCGCCATGTCGCGGCCGAACACCCCCTGGTACACCGGGGCCGTCGACATCACGGCCGCCGGCGCCTTCGACATCGCTGGAACGGCCGCCGCCTTGGGCTTCGGTTTCGCCTTCGGCGCGCGGCCCTGTGGGCTCCTTGGACGGCCGGCCTCCGTGTTCTTGGGTTTCTCCGGCACGGGTTGTGGTGGCTCCTGCTTCGCGGCTTCCTGCTTGGCCGCCAGCGCGGCGGCGGCGGCGGCAGCAGCGGCTGCGGCGGCGTCCTTCGCCCTCTGCTTCTCGGCAGCCTCCTCGTCCAGCACGGCGGACATGACGAACGAGTAACCCTTCTGCAGCATCCGGTAAAGCAGCAGCGCCGACATCCGAGCCTGGTCGCGCACCGCCTCGAGGTCGCGGTGCTCGTCCACGAGCTCCAGGCGTTCCCCGAACACCACGGCGCGGTCCGGCTTCAGCTTCAGGGAGAGCAGCAGGTGCGCGCGTTCCAGCTCGGAGCGCGTGCAGCCGCGCCGCACGCCCAGCAGCAGGTAGTAGTCGATGTTGCACGCCTCGCCGGCGGCGACGCGGGTGCGGAGCCCCTGGATGCGCGCGGTCAGTTTGCGGTGAGCACCGGCGATCTCGCGGTACCGGACGCCGCCCTGCGGCCGCCACCGAGGCCCAGGGAGTTTGCCGTCGCGGAGCGCGGCATCGTAAAGGAGTTTCAGGTGGTCAAGGTCACGGAGGCAATCAGCAAGCGCGCCCACGGACTGGAGGAGGTCGGCACGGGCACGGAGGGCCGGGATGTATGCCGGGTCCAGAGCGAGCGCGCGGTTGCAGTCCGCGATGGCGTCGGCGGGGCGGCCACCAGACTGGAACGCAGCAGCGCGGCCGACGAGGCACGCGGCGGCGAAGGGGTGCGGCAGCACGCCACGGCGTGCCTCGAGGATCTTGGAGAAATGGCGGACTGCCTCGGCCGGCAGTCCGGCGTCTAGCGCGGCCATGGCAGCTGCGCGGCGGCGAAGCAGGAGCTTGACGTGCGCCAGCAACTGGGACACGGCCTCTGATTCCATGGCCGGGATAATGAACGCCGAACCGGACTTGGACGTTTTCCCAGACGGAACGGTGGCGACAGCGGCGGCGGCGGCGGACGACGAGAAGCTGTCGTCGGACCAGCACACGCTCTCTCGGCGGAACGCAGCTGACGCGAGGCGGCGGCCAGTCTGGAGCAGCACCATGGCGTCCTCTATGAGGCCGAGGTGGAAGCAAGCTTGGCCCAGGACCAAGTACCTGTACGCGAGCATTAACCATCAGGAAACTCAGTAGCACTTGTCAAATCAAGAAATCATCGGCGTCACAGAGTCTGAACATCGGCGTCAAATGTCCAAGGTTTCGTACCTCCATTGGGTGTCCGTGTTGGGGTTCTTGGAGAGGCCGGCAAGGACGCGGCGCTTGAGCTCGGAGATGTCGAAGCAGCGGAAGGAACGGACGGGCCGAGCGTCCGGCTCGGCGTCGTCGGAGCGGTGGCGGTCCGGCGAGAGGAGCTTTGCACGGGAGATCGTGCCGAGGTCGCCGGAGCCGGAGGACAGCAGCGACGCCGCCGCCGACGAGGAGGAGGACGAGGTGTCGTCGCCGGAGCAGGCCTTACCGCAGCTGGGGATGTAGTCACGGAGCATCTCGGCGACCTCCCGGTACCGGCGCAGCGCGAGGAGCGCGCGCGCCCTTAGCTCCAAGGCGGCCTCCATCCGCGGCGACAGCTCCAGCGCCGCGTCCACCAGGCCGAGCGCCGCCACCGCATCCCCGCCGCCGGCCTCCGGCGCCGCCGCGAGAATCGCCCTCGCCTCCCGCAGGTACTTGTCGATCACCTGGCCAAAACGCGGGAGCATTAGATATCCGAACCAGAGGCTGTATTCTACCATGAACAGGGGAAGATTGACTAATCCGAGAGGACAAATCAAAGCAAACAAAACCAAAACAGGACAGGCGGGCAGGATGCGCTGGAATCCAGCTGTGCTTGAGCGAAACAAACAAAACGCGCGCACAGCGAGCTTCAAAGATCCAAACGGTTCTTCGCCGTGCCGGCATTTGGTTGGACGCCAAGGCCAGAAGTCAAAAGGCTCAACCTTGGCATTCGTGCAGTACCAGGAAGAGGGCGGTTCTTGAACACCAAGAAACATTCAAGGTGGAAACAGAACCCGACCCAACTCGGAGAACGGAGGTGGCGTAGGAGGGGGACGGCAACCGGGACTGACCTTCCTGTTGCTGAGCAGCCACTTCCTCTTCTTCTCCGGAGCAGAAGAAGGCGAGGACACCGCCATTGCCTCCCTCGCATCAATCGGCACAGCCCAGCCGAAAGCTTCAATCGATCCCCGAGGGGAGGACACCGGTCACACCCCACAAGAGGAGGGGCGAAGAGAGGGGGAGATGGAGGAGGAGGTTGGAAGGCCGGATGGGCTATCGATGCGAGGATGCGAGAGGAGAGAGGAGGCTATATATACGGGGGCCAATACTAGCTCCCAAATCTATCGCGCCCCGGCGTATTTCATAATCTTTTTCAGCGTTTGAATCGAGTGGGGAAGAAATGGGGGCGGGGAGGAATACAATGCGGAGCCAGACGGAGAAATGCCTGACTGCACTGCACCCCACATCCTCTCTCTCCCTCGCTCCTGGCTGCTTTCCCTTTCAGAGAAAGATTCGATCCCTCGCCATCCTAGCTGGCCAAGATGCCCGTCCAGCGACACCCCCATCCCCTCTCCTCAACGCTCCTCCTTTTCTTTTTCCCCCTTGCTATCTTTTCCCATGATTCGTTTATTCGCCTACTTATTCTAGCTTATCAAGTTTTAAAAGCTCAGACGGAGGATCACATGATCAATTTAATTAAAACCGAAAATCGCCGGCCCTCAAAGCTCTGTCAGCTCAACCCACATGTTACACACAAACTTCGTTTTTATTTTTTGCTGCATTTTGGTTGTGGGCACTGCAAAGGCTCGGAGAAGAGAAATTACGCGTGCTCACCAACCAAATACAGCATAGTACAAGGCTACAACTTGAACACCCAAAGGCGCAAATACGAAGCCGCGGCGCTCATAAATACGGGGTACCGCTACGAGCAGGCTGGCTCCCTTCATATCCAAGTCGGTGTACTTCCTGTCGAATACAGGTACTCGGATGCGTAGCGTATACTACGGGTGTTTGTGTGTGTGCGCGCGCGCAAAGGCAACGGCACAGGCCACAGCCCACAGGGGAGAGGGCTTCTTCTTTTTTTGTGCGCTGAAAAATACGGTGCACGGTAGCCGCACAGCTACGCGTACAGTCTTACGTAGGAGAAACTGTCAACTGTGCGTGCGTATACTATACGCGTACCTTCTTGAGAGCTTATGTATACGTACGTGCAGGAGCGACTGGGTGAGCAGGGAACAGGAAACGGTGCTAGCTCCGCGAGGCGACAAGAAACGCTCGCCGGAACCGGAGGTGTGGTAGTAAAACAGCGTGCTCACCCCACATGAGTGCTGCAGCAAGCTCATGTCAGAGTCGAGAGCTTCTTGGAACGGAGTTTTTTTTTTCTATCCACATGACAGCAGAGATTATAGTGGGGATTAAAATTCCCAACCACGGGCATGGAGGTTTCTTTGTAAAGCACTGTGAGAAGGCTGGCATTTTTCACAGTCCGCAGCGCTTACAGGCATGCTCGGAATGCAAGAAGGCTCTGTTGTTGTCGGACGCTGAACAGAGGGTGGCGAGCTTGTGCCGTGGCCATCTATTGCTGTGGTTTAGTGCAGGAAAGGAAATTTGGCACGGCAGTGCGATTAGCGTTGGAATTGACCCGAGGTAACTTTTTTTTTAAAAAAAAGAATTGACCTGATGTGGCTACAGGGACGCATATTCTGGCACGGTGCTTAGTAATGGCGGCAACTTAACTCAGGGTGTGTTTAGTTAGTGTAAAAATTTGGATTTTGGTACTGTAGCACATTCAGTTGTTACTTGACAAATAATATTCAACTAGGCCTATGGCCCGCGCATTTGCGCGGCTAGTATTGAAAATTCAAAAATTTGCTTATCATTGTATCCTTACTATTTTTAAAAAATTGTACTATTTGTTACCATATATCACCCTATTTATTATCGTAAATTATATCTTATTGTTGGTTAAAACAATTCAAATATGATCTACCTATAATAACAATTTGATTTGTTTAGCTTTAATAATATTATGCATATAATTATTCTTATTTTCTTTTTATTTTGATTGATTGTTGTTAGCTTTAGTTTTTATTAATAGTATCTGTTTGTAATTGATAAATAGTTAAATGGAATTTTATATTTAATTTTTCGTAATGGCACTGGAGTGTGATTTTTAATTAGGTACACGGGTATTTTAGGCTAATTTTTTTTAATGGCATTGGTGGGTAAGACTAATTTTTATCGTAATAGCAGTGGTGAATAATTTTTATTTTTCAATTTTTCTCCGATTAACGTGGGAATTTCTAGACCTTGAGAGCGAACGTGGAGGCTCGGTTTGTTGGCCAAATAATATGTTTGTAACTTATACATAGCTAATGATATTTTATATTTAATTTTTCATAATGGCTTTGGTGGGTGATTTTTAATTAGATAGAGGGGTATTTTAGACTAATTTTTATCGTAATGTCAGCGGTGGGTAATTTTTATTTTTCTATTTTTCTCTGATTAACGTTGGAATTTCTAGACCTTAAGAGCGAACGTGGAGGCTCCATTTGTTGGCCAAATAATAAGATAATAGATTACGGACTAATTAGACTTAAAAGATTCAGGTCGTGCTAATTAGTTAGATTGTGTAATTAATTATTTTTTTAACAGCATTTAATACTCCATGTATATGTCCGAAGATTCGATGTGATGAATACTGTGCAAATTTTTTTTTTTTTGTGAACTAGGACCTCAGAGGATATTTACGGTACTTCCTGCACGGAGTCTGGTAGGACTCCAGTACGTGCAAGTGCAACGGCGGTCTCCGCAAACTAGCAATTTGTTTTTTCGGGATCACGGCAGATCTTTTATCTTTAGCAGCTCGATCACGAGCGTGCATGATGTGCCCAACCTATCCGATGATCAACAGCACGAAGGCGTCTAGCCTTGGCGCGGCACCGCCGTAGCCGCCGGCCAATTTATTGCCCGCGATGGTTCGGCAGGGCTGCCGCCGATGATGGATCGGCGCGGACCGCGCCGTGGAGTGCCGCAGAAGCAAGCGGCGGCGGCGGCGAGGCAGCCACTGTAGCCGGCAGCCGCAATGCCCAGCGGCTACTCCTACCAGTACCAGCAGCAGTGTGGTACTGGTACACGGCGACTCGGGCGGTCTTGAATACGGCTGTGGTAAAAACGGTCACATCGGATTCTGTAACACACTGTACCATTTTTCATTTGTTTTTTTAAATATTGTTTTATTATAGGCTAACTAGGCTCAAAAAATTCGTCTCGCAACGTACATCAAAACTATGCAATTAGTTTTTTTATTTACTTATATTTATTACTCCATAAATGAGATAAAAAATTTAATGTGATAGGTGAATAATGAAATATAAAGAGAAAAATTTTGCAACTAAACACACACAGCCTACCTCTCCTTTTCCCCTCGGCCCGTAGTCCCTACTGGCTTTACCCATCGCCATTGAATGCCCCGGTGGTCACATGTACGCCCTCCGGGCGCCGAGGAGATGTCAGCGTCGCCCCCGCCCGCTTTACAGCCGAGCGCGCCGAGCCCCGGCGGCTTTCGCTCGCCCCCGCCCCCGCCCCCCGGCCCGAGCCGAGACGAGAGCACATTCCGCGTCGCCCTCCGTGTGTCCGCTCCACCGCCGCGACGTCGCGTTCCGTCGTCCGGTGGCTCGATCGGTTCGTTCGTCCCGATCTCTCTCCGTCTCCGGCCAGCTGCTCCGATCGTACCGGCCGCCTACGGGTTCCACGGCGGCGCCGTGCATGCGACGAGCCGTATCGCGCTCGCCACATACAGGAGACGTACGGATCGCTCGCCGATGCTGGCGTGTCCGTTGGAGCGGATGGGTACACGGGCATGGGCGACCGTATTGACGACGGCACGACGCACGCACACGCGAGCCTGCGTTGCGTCAGTGGCACTCCTCGGGGGACAGTGGGTGAGCAGGGAATATGTGCGCGCGCGCATGCGGGCAGCGGAGCTCGATCGACCGATCTGGGCAAAAGGTCGCCCTATCAATGGAGCCGGAACGGGGGCGGGCCTCTCCCCGCCCATCATGCCTCCATGTTCTGCCTGTTCCGGGGGCCTAGCTCGCTCCCGCTCCGGCCGCGCTCGATCGGTCGATCCACCTGTCGCGGATGCTCTCGTTGTTCGCTCGTCAGCAGGTTGCGTGCTCGCAAAGACATGCCTCAGCTAAGCTAGCTAGCTGCCCCTTTTGGGGCGCCGCATCGAGTGTGTTTCCCGAGCACGTAACGTATGTACTGGCAGCGCGCGCGTGTAGAGCAATGCTCTAGCTCGGCGGCGGATGGATCGAGTTCGCAAACGAGCCGCGCGTACATGTTCATGTCCGCGCGGCGGCGAGAGGTCGCCACGCACACCGTGCGGCGGCGTCGGCGGCCGATGGTTCGGCTTGCTGTTGGGTGGGGGACAGCGGGCCGGGGGGTTGGCGCGTCTCTTCGGCCATCGGATGCTCCGCGCCTCCAATCCCGGCGCCTGTCGCTGGGCAGCAACAATCCAGTACCCGCATCTCCCCCCGCCCAGCACACTTGCGCGCCGCGCCGTTTTGTTATTGGCCCGTGATACTCTTTCATACTGACACTGTATTATTGTGGGGGTAGCTACAACAAAGTCAATGCAAGATTAACTGTAACGTAGTAGCGCGAACTGGATAAGTGCCTAGATAGTCGTCGACCTGCAGTATTTGTACCCCCAACATGTGTGATTGACTTCCGGTAGAGAGATTCCCATGCTCTGCTGCCGATCCCCCGGCCCATTCTACTTACGTCTTGATACCCACTTGCTCCCAGAGTAACAGGACTCCGATCCCTTCTTCAGAACTTGAACTTCCAGACGTTTTCCGAACTTGAACTTCTTCAGAAATTTCCAAAAGCATACCACGTACGCTACGTCGATGGCGGGGGCCACTGGGGCTAGCTTGTCGACGTGCCCGCCATGATGGCCGAGCACGATGGCGCCAGCTGCCACCCGCGAGTGCCTCTGTCCCCATTGGCCAGTGGTGCTTTAGGACAGGTAAGCCTACGCTACGCCAACAAACAGCTCGTATCGTAGGTGCATTGACCGAATACACATGGCATTGATCTACGTGTACCAGGCTAGTGAAGATGGGCCCACGCCAACAAACAGCTCGTATCGTTTGTCACCCCTCGCACGCTGCCGGAGGTGGGGCTCGACAGTGGGAAACCTGAATACACTCTTGAGTCTTCTGCTTGTTCCACACGCACACCATTGGTCGATTAGTCAATATCGGCCTGCGCCAGCCGTGTCATGAGCGCTACTAGTAGTAGCAGCAGCAGCTAATTAAAAGGCTGCCCTAAAAAAAAGCTAGTAATTAAAAGACTCAACTACTGTTGGTTGTCCCCGATTATGCTGGCCCGTCGGTCGATTGCTCCCCAGCGACCAGTGCTAAGATACGATCCGTTTCAGTATCGAACAGTACGTAAACTGCTTCGATACAGTACATATGGCATGGCTGAAATGACTCACAGCTTCCAACCAAGTCATAATGTTGGCGATTCATTATTCAACAATGTAGACAGCCGCTGATTTCTAGCACAATTTATTCGTCAGGTTACCTTACAATGTGTCTTTGTAGCAGTATTTTTCGCATGGTCAGTCTCGATACTATGTTTTTCTTCTAGCACGTCGGTACACAAAAAAAAAGTTTGAAATATTTAATTTATTACATTTGAGGAGTTTCCTTAGAAAAGTGATGCTAGGAGTATTCTGTTGGATTAGGACTAGGTACTCATTACGCGTACTTTCACTACTACAGAATATATCATTGTCAACGCCCCATCACCGCCGGTTCGAAACAAACCGGCGGTGATAGTCTATCACCGCCGGTTTCAAATAGACCCAGCGGTGATGCTTACGTATCACCGCCGGTTCGTAATACGACCCGGCGGTGATGCTCTCGACAACATCACCGCCGGGTTGTAATATGACCTGGTGGTGATGTGTTCTCCACTTTTTTTTCATTCTCCCCTCCCTCTCTCTCCGGTATTTTTTTCCTCCTCCCCCTGTGTCCGCCCACAGCCCTCCCTCCCTCGTGGCGCCGCCCTCTGCCCATTCCTCCTCCCGCGCCCTCCCATGGCGGCGGCGCCCTAGCAGCTCCATCCTCCTCCCCTCCCTTCAGCCTCTCAGATCCACTCGGGCGGCGCAGCCCTCCTGCAGGGAATTTTTTTCCCGGCGCAGCCAGTCGTCGCAGCACCCTCCCACCCCAACGGTGCTGAGGGCGAGCTCCGACGGGCGGGTGCCGGGGCCAAGTTCCAGCGGCGCGCCCAAGGGCGGGCGTTGAGGGCGAGCTTCGGGCGGGTGCCGGGGTCAAGCTCCGGCGGCGCACCCAAGGGCGGGCGTTGACGACGAGCTCCGACGGGCAGGTGCTGGGGTCAAGCTCCGGCGGCGCGCCCAAGGGTCGTGCAGTCTGTTAAGATCCAGCAGGTGTGCCCCCGGCGGCTTCAGCTGCGGCCTCTCCTTGGGACTGCGAGGGCTCAAGGCCTGCGGGTGTGCAGGTGCTCTCACCCTCCGCGTCAGGCAGCACGCGAGGCTCCGAGAATGGAGATCTCCTCTTCTGGATCTAGCGCCCCACCCTCAACGAGTCCAGGTACTTGTGTTTTCAGTGCCTCGAGAATGGCTAGCATGAATGAATGTTCCTATTAGTTCAAGATCTCCCATAATCAGGACGAAATGTTCAGAATAAACTTGAAGTGCTGGCTTAAATGTTTTTATCAATGTTGACATGGATTTGAGAGAAAGGGAAATACCAATGGAAAGATTAATCTATGGAGATGTGAGGTTTGGCAAACGGAAGTCACAATGTCACTAGAGTAGCAAAGAAATAATTCAGCGTATAGTAGACTTGCTTATTCTAACAACCGGATACATGCTTATTCAAGACATGGTGGTAAACTTTTTTTTTTTCCTGCAAGCACCAACAGTTTCTGTCCATCGATGTCAAGTCTGAAGCGTGCTCATCAGACTGCAGGTTCCAGTTCGAATCCATATAAGGAGTGTTGATTAGGTCAGGCATCAGTTACTCTTTAGTCCTTATCTATTTTGAATTAGAAAAGAATGTTTGGATGATGCAGAAGAGATGAACGATTCCTGACCAAAGATGGTAATTCTATCTCTCTTGGTTTCTCTGTCAACTACCTTTCCTCTGAGTTTGTGAGTGATAAATTATATCTTCAACCTTAAGTGATAAACTACATTTCCTCTTGCTGTCTTTTCAGCATCATATTGACACTGATCTCACAATCTTCTTTAATTTTGCTTTCAGATGTAGTAGTGGATTTATGAGTTCTGAAGATCAATTCAGGCTATGGTTGTGCTGGGACCAACGTCCTTGGAGGGGGCTTTGGCCATATTGCTAAACCTTTTGCAAGGTGAGAATTGTCATCCATGGCTTCAAGGCAAAGAGGATCAACACGATGTCCAGATACTTTGAGCTCTTTTCCTTCATTGTCAAATGATGCAACACTACTTTTATTTGAAACATAGCTATCGTCCTTCAATGTATAGACTATTTTCGTGACAGTTTTAGCTATTTTTGTGACTATTTCTAGCTCTCATGAAATCTCTGTTTTCTGGTAACGCGTTGCAAACTGCAGTTCTTCTCCGGCTAGCTACATCAAATATCTGTGGATCTTCTTCAAGCCTCAAAGGTTAATAACTCAATTCTCCCGCGCCCTCCGCCCATGTGTGGGATTAGTAATGTTTACTGTTCAACTGCCATGTTTGCAAGCAGCACCTAGTGTTTTTGCGTGTAATAGGACCAAATGCCTTGTCCAAAGTAGAGTTTGCTCAGGCGTGTAACTAAGTGGACTTCCCCTGTTATTGAACAGCTGATGCGCTGGTGTCGACAGGACTGGCTGAATTGGGCTACAACTATTTAAATATTGGTATACCACTTGGCTCAATTCAGCAGATTGTTGCATCAAGGCAAGGGACTTTTGTCTAGAAAAAAATAATCATACTCTTGTTTATTGCTCGCTTCCACAATGATGCAATATTATTATATGAAAATATTTTTTTTTGATGGGAAAAAGGTCTTCACCGCCGGTTCGTGTCTTCAACCGGCGGTGTTGATGTCCCCATCACCAACGGTTCCAGATACGAACCGGCGGTGTTGATGTCCCCATCACCAACGGTTCTGGAACCGGCGGTGATAGCCCCGCTATCACCAACGACTTAAATCCAACGGTACCCAAAACCGTTGGTGATGTACTTTTAGAACTGGCGGTGATAGGGGTGGCTGTAGTAGTGTTTCGAGCTCTACACATGTGCTGCGCTACACATGTGCTGCGCTACACATGTGCTGCGCTTGTGCTTTAATTTTCAATTGAGTGCATATACTAAAGCTCCAAGATTTGGAGCGCTGCCGTGAGCCGCGGCCCCACGTGGGCCGGCGGCACTGTTCATGCGGGCCGGGGGGTACTGTTCATGTGGGGACGGGGGTACTGTTCATCCTAAATAATAATATTGAAGTACTGTTCATGTGGGCCCGGGCACTGTTCATAATAAAAAATAATAAAAGTATAATTCATAATAAAAAATAATAAAATTGTAAAAAAAATAAAAAACATGTGGGCCCCACGTGTTTAAATGTTTAGTTATTCTTTATACACAAAAATAAAAAAAATTGTATACTACATTCACCTCTATTACTTATTGGATTTTGTTTTCACTTTGTGAACTTGCAAAGTATAATTGAATCATTCATTCATTTCTAATCTTATGATTTTTTCTACCAAAACATTCACATCTATTACTTATTGGATTTTGTTTAAACTTTGTGAACTCACAAAATATAATTGAATCATCCATTCATTCCTAATCTTATGATTTTTTCTACCAAAATTAATAATTAGTGCAAGCTAATCCATCAACTATATCTGTTAATATAAAAAAAAAGAATTCCTACATGTACTATTTATACAGAACCAACGTGGGTCCTGTGTGGTATTCAGGTGGTACCCACATAATATTCAATTGGAATTCATTCATAAAATATATTTAATTATTTATTTACACGAACATAATAAACATCGATTACATCTACATGTGCTAGCCCCTACTACTTAATGGATTTTAATTCGCAAAATATAATTGTATGACAATTCATCAACTATACCTACTACAAATTACTAAATTTTTCTTTTACCCTACCAAAATCAATAATAAATATAAATCATTCCTACATGTACTATTTATACAGAACCAACGTGGGTCCTGTGTGGTATTCAGGTGGTACCCACATAATATTTAATTGGAATTCATTCATAAAATATATTTAATTATTTATTTACACGAACATAATAAACATCAATTACATCTACATGTGCTAGCCCCTACTACTTAATGGATTTTAATTCGCAAAATATAATTGTATGACAATTCATGAACTATACCTACTACAAATTACTAAATTTTTCTTTTACCCTACCAAAATCAATAATAAATATAAATCAATTCACCTAACGTACCTACTAACATAAAACAAAAAAAAACCTAAAAATATATATATCTATACATTTAGCGTGCTCTCAGACTTTAAACTACTATACCTATGTACTTTAACTTTCAGACTTCATTAATACATCAACATATTGTTAAAATATATCAACACGATATTGCTTTAACTATAGCACATAATAATATATTTTTATTATAATTTTAGATCAAACCTTTTGCTACAGGCGCGCATAGCGCGCCAACCTATCTAGTTTATAATAAAGATTGGCAGAAAAGAGACCCATAGCTAAATGTCAATTAGCTGCCCTTTTTCAAAGCATAATTGCACCGGTACGTTGATGTGTCGTGCTACTGGTAGAGGATTCCTAATCATATAGGAGTGCAAGTGTCGCCCTAATATGGGGTGCTGAAACGGAATTTAATAATCAGATGATTCGATTGGCTAATCACGTCGATGAGGACCGGCTGCTTGTTTAAATGAAAACCATCAAGGCTTGAGGACCAAGCAACCAATTTGCCATCATTTTATCAGCCGCTCGATTAATCGGACCGGCTATAGGTTAGGCTCAGCGTGTTCTTCATTAGAGCGGGCTATCTAGCTACCTATCGGCCGGCATTCGATTAGATGCAAGTGCTCCGTCATTATCATGACTAATTGTAGCTTACCAAAGCTTTTTATGAAATAGGAGGCGTTGCCCCCTACAGGTGTAGCTTGAAAAATTAACACAATGCTAGTGCTAGTAGCTAGCTCGGCTTGATTTTTCATTAAGACCACTGAAACCCTGCAGCCTTCGCCTCGAAAATTCTAGCTTCCTCTATTTTATTTTTTTGCTATATGTCAGAATATCCCTTTATATAATAGATTATGAATCAGTATATATGAGGGTAAGTTGGGTTCACGTAAGCGTGGCTAATGGAGATGGAGCTGAAAATTAATTGTGCATGCAGTTTGGTAGTTTTAAATCCATTCATTTGAATGCGTGATCGTTTTGCATGCACAAACTTTTAAATGCGTGATTGTTTTAAGCCAATTCTCATGTCTAATTTTGTGAGAATGAATAATCAACTGAAGTTAAAGAATGTTTTTTTTCCAAATTACTACTCCACTTGGCTAATGGCGGTGACACAATTCTTCAAGATGTGCGCAAGAGCTGCTTACCTCAAAACATGAAGTATCAGTACAGCTCCTGCACGCCTACCTCGCTGATTACCTCAAATGATTTTCCAGAAAACAGCTAACACATTGCCCCCTGATTATTCTCATGTCCTAGCTACTTGATGATCCTCTGTCCTCTTGCACAGCGAGACTTAATTTCCTCTGACTTGCAAATCTTATAGTACAGTCTGATATCTTTATGTAAGATAATGATTGCACGACTGATGCATGCTGCATTCATGATTCATTTTTCAAGGACTAGCTAGTCTAAATCCTAAATGAAGCTGATGTACCAAACGTATCATGCACATGCATTCGGCGTAGTCTAATTTCATAAAGAGTAAAATGCACCAGAGGTCCACCAACTTGTAAGGGTGTGCCATTTAGGTCCACGAACTCCAAAAGTGCATTTTTAGATCCATCAGCTTGTAATTCGTGTCACTTACATCCATAAACTATGAAAGTGCATTTTTAGGTCCATAAACTTGTAATTTGTGTCACTTAGGTCCATAAACTCCGAAAGTGCATTTTTAGATTCATGAACTTCATCCATGAGCAATCGTGTGGCTATAGACCCTTAAAGGTCGCTCCGATATAGCTGTCCATGAATATCTTTCAACTCCTCACCAAGAACCACTCTGGGTTGACCCAAGTCTAACATTGTCACAAGATTTTTCGCCACAACAACTTCACCACCATATCCGACCACCCACGCCACGGAGGATATAATATCCCCTACCACGGTACACATGTTGTTGAGTCTCTCTATAACCTACTCCATCTTTCCAAAACAATCACCCCCTACTCTCCACCCATATTACGAGGTTATATCTGGATATAAGCTCTAGAACTCACCAATGGCAGTCCAGAAGCCCTCTTTAAATCCCAATACATGTCAATAACCTCCAAAATAAGTCTTTCATCCCCCCTCTTCCCTCCCTATGCACTTGATTTGAAATTGGGGCTCAAATTTCACCATTCTGACGAAACTCCAGCAATGTGTGGGAACCGTGTAGATTCATGTTGGTGCAATATTAGTGCATGAAGGCTAGGTGGAGGGGTATGGACCTAGGTGATACAAATTACATGTTTATGGACCTAGAAATGAACTTTCAGAGTTCATGGACCTAAGTGACATAAATTACAAGTTTATGGACCCAGAAATGCAATTTTAAAATTGATGGACCTAAGTGACACCCTCCTACAAGTTGATGGACTTCTGGTGCATTTTACTCTTTCCTAAATAATGATGTACCAAGTATATAGTGTCCAACAACTAAGAACTAGCGACAGAGGTGGTTAATCGATCAGGGAGGGTCATCCATAGCAGAGCTTACAGGAGCACGCTGCTCGCTGCGGATCCAAATAATTTGTGCGGAACTAATTTTAGGAGAGTTGGTTTGGCTTTTCGGACTAGTCTGATTTGTGAGCGCCTGTTCCTTCCTAAAGTAGGATCGCTACTGTACTGTTGAGCTTGCAAAAACTAAATCCAGGACAATTTCCTAAGAAATGATTTTGTCATTGGGTTGTTTGGGGACTTACTATTTTTTTGGCCGTTTACATATCCTTTTGACTCTTGCATCCACTTGTGTATCACTTCTTTTGTGCATTAGATATCCCTTTAGTATTTATTATGCTATAGAAAAACCTGAAAAACTGATCGTCATGAGTTATGTTTTCACTTGACAAAACACATACTATAGGCTACGAGGTTTCGAAACAACAATATTACGAGGCGCACAGTATTTTATACTATTCAAGTTGTGGACTGCTGGGAGCCAAGAACCACCCTGTCGATTAAAATAAGCCGTGGAGAACAAAAACTGTACTCCCTCCATATCTGAGAAGAACGCCGTTCTAGCCGTTGTCGCGATTGCGAAAAGAACGACGTTTTACCCACGCATGCGTGATTTTGGACGGCAATGCCCTTCCTTAACTGCAGTCGTCTGCGTTTCCCGTCCTCGCCTCGGTTCTCGTCCCGTCCGCCGCGCGCGTGCGTCCGCAGCGTTTCCCATCTGCTCCCATTCAAAACGCCCCCCTCCCACTTGCACCTACTCGAGCCGGTCACAACACGAGCCAACCTGCTACTCGATCTCCAAGGAGTTCATGCATGGCGGCGTCGACGCAAGAGACGCAGGAGCTGGTCTCGCCGGACTCGGAGGAGCTGCTCGTCGCGCCGGACTCAGAAGAGCTCGTCGCGCCGGAGCTGCTCGCAAGCTACTCGTCCTCCTCCGACGAGGCAGCCGCCACGGCCAAGGGGAAGAGCACCGGCAAGCCGGCCATGGAGTTCACGCCGGAGTCGGAGCTCAACGCGCTGGAGCTCGACGACACGCCTGAGTCGGAGGAGCTCCTCGACGACTGTGCCGGACTCCTTGCCGCCGAGCGCTTTCCTATGTCCTCGCTGCCATCTTGTTCTGGTCATCTAGTGGAACTCATCTAGTGGAAGGTTAGGCGTCTTCCACTAGTGGGCCGCGCCACGCCGAACTCATCTAGTGGAAGGTTTAGATCAAACACGTTCTGGTCGAGGCCGTCTTCGACGTCCTCCACTACAGGGGCGTCTTCACCATCTTCCAGCGCAGGGGCGTTGACGTCGAGGGCGTCTTCACCGTCCTCCAGTACAAAGTCGTCTTCACCATCTTGCATTAAGGGGCACCAAATCCTATAGAAAAACAATGACATGAGAAAAAGGAAACGAAAACAAATCAAATGCAAAAAAGAAACTAATAAGAGAATGGATTACCATTGATGTCTTCACCATCTTCCAGTATGGGAATGTTGAGATCAAATCTACCATTGCTGTTTTCTTGTTCCTCTAAAGGAATGTTGAGATCCATGTGTGTGCACTGGAATGTGTTGTTCGTGCTGGATGGTAAGCTAAGTCTCGGTGGTGGTCTGTTAAATAGCGCAGGCATCCGAGCGGCCGGCTCCGCGGGAAAATGGCGCAGAGAGAAAATGCCGGCGCGCGCACGAACAAAACGGTGCAAAAAACATTGCCCCAGCGCGCGAACGAGCAAAAAAAAACGAGCCCCAGCGCGCGTGCATGAGCGCCATGCAGCGAACGAGCAAAAAAAAAAGACCCCCAGCGTGCGCATGAGCGCCATGCACAGCGAACGAGCAAAAAAAACCGAGCGCGCGCACGAGCACCATCCAGCGAAAGAGAAAAAAAAACAAGCCCGCTAGGAGTCAATCCCGCGACCTCTTTGCGTTGAGGCTCCTTGTGCCAACCAGTTTGAAGCCGGACTTGTTTGTGGTCTAGGAGTTCCCGCGACCCTATTTAATAGGGGTAAACAAGGAAAACTCTACCCTAATTAATCACTCCTTGGTATGCGTACTCCTGTCTTAAATGGCTTTCTTTTCAGATACGGAGTGAGTATGAAATAACTGCAACACTTGACGAACACTAGCAGGAATCTTGTTGGGCTAGGCTGCTAGCCATGCAGCGAAGCACCCCGGGCAGGCGGCCATGGCTCCCACAGTCCCACGCCGCGCCATGGCGGGCGGTCTCCCCGGTGAACCCCGGGGTCAAAGCGTCGCGGAAAGTTGCGGGAGAACAATCCGCCTAGCCTTCCGGGCCGCAGCTAGGCTGGACGCATATGTGTGGTAGTCTCGACAGCCTAGACCTTGTTTAACCCCCTGCTAGCTGCTAGCTTGACGTACCCTCACCAGCTCCCCTAGCCTAGCTCCATGTTCATGCTCGATCGATCGCGTAGGGCTCCCTGGCCTCTTTCGATTAAAGCCGCGCAGCTTTCTTGTGATCTCGCCTCGCCCTTTTCCCCGCTGCCCGCTGCGGCCCCTCTCCTCCTTTTCGCCCCCCTCGTCTTTGGTCTTTCTCCTGGATCGTCATCGTCTCAACCCTGACTCGCGCTACAGTAGAAATCCGGGTACTGCCAGGCGGCGTGCCCGTTCTTCGTTTCTGTGCGTGCGTGCCTGCGTACCACCAGAGGAAAATGCGCACGGAATCAGCAAGCATGCAGGCGGCAGCATGCATGGTAGATGTGATACATCAGGCTGCCGCAGGGGGGCTTTGGCATGGCATGCTGCATGCATGCTGAGGTTGCCTGCCGACACGGTGCAGGGGAGCAGCTGATCTTATGCTGCCGCGAGCTTGACATGATCGATCGCGCGATCGGCCCGGTCACCGCGACGTACCACGTCCCTGCAGCCGCGGTGATGATCATCTGGGAGGGGCTGACGAGGGCGGATCAAGCCGGGTTGGGCGACCGCTGCTCCTCGATCCGGGCACGCGCGCCAGCATTCAATGCTCTCGGCTCGCCCTCGCGATGTTTTCTTGCCAGCTTGGCTTGCTTCGGACATGTACAAGCGGTAACGTAGCCCATCAGTGACTGCATGATGGCCTCATGCGCTCGCCGTCAATCGTCCCGTACAAAAGCTAGCGACCGCCATTAGGCCGTTGTTTTCCATTTCCTGAAGCAATCAAGGCAGTGGCTTGGGCTCTGACGTTTCTTGGCAGTGTAAATAATAGATGACCGAGATGGAGTCGTCAAACATGCATGCATGCGCACAGGTAAAAAGGTTGCATACCGCATCGGTCTCGGTCGTCGCGGGCCACGACCACGACCGCGAGATGGGTGTTCCTGTCTTCAGAGACATGATGCCGCCGCGCTCAACAACTTTCCACCGCGAATTAACGCGCCCCTCCGTGCAAAAGCTGGGGTTCGTTCGTTCAGTAATGGAGAAAACCCAAGCGCCCGGATACGAGCCATGCGACACCAAGCGCTCTCGGACAAACGCAGCCCGTTAAAGCGCGAGCGAGCGGCAAGCTCATCCCCCCGGTCCGTCGCTTTACTTCCGCACAGTGCGCGCCTGCCGCCAGGCCGGAGAAAAATCCCAGCGTATCTATCGATGGTTCCTTTGCTTTCGTTTGTTTTTTACCGTGAGCATAGCAGTGGCCGCTGATGTGCTCATGTGGCGGGCAGTACGTGTCAGACTCGGACTTCGTTGCACGTACGATCCGAATCCGATGATAACATGGCAGGTGTCCCGGACGGCGGCGTGCGTCCAAGGCCCGCCCCGAGCGCCGGCCGGAGGCTGACGACGAGCGCCGCGCGCGGCGGCTTCTGCCCGTCGCGATGCGCGGCGGTTGGCCGGCCGGCACCGCGTTAACGCCGGCACAGGGGATCGGCACAAGGCGCACAGGAGGCGTACGGGCTCGGGGCATAGTCAGCTCGCTGTCCGCCACCGCCAGGGCTGCGGTACGGCGAGTCGAGTTAACGGCGGCGCCCCCGCTCTGGGACTGGGCCGGCCGGCCGCCTGCCGCGCCGGCCCCGGAGAGCACGAGGGCGCAGCGGAGTGTCTGGCGCGCGATTGGCCGGCCGATCGGGGCGCCACTCCCCGTCGATGCCTTCGCGCTCATGTCGTCGGCGTGCAGTCGCCGAGCACACGCTCTTTTAATTTCCAGCTAATCACCTCACGGCCGAGCACGCAGCATGGTCTGGATATGGACATGGGTGGATCGAGCTGAGCTTTTCCTCGCTCTGTTTCGTGCATGGCGGATGAACAAGGAAATTAATTAATTAATTAATTGTTTACTGTTCCTAACTTAACTTATGGCCGGTCTGCCACATGAAATGTTTGGTGGCCTGCGACAGCTACTACTAGCACGAGCTCGCTCGATCGCTGGCTAACTGCCCAGCCCCGCTCGAGATACATGCGGGGAACGGGCCGTCCGATCGATCTCTGTCGACGTCGCTATCGCTGCCAACTGCCATCCATCACCGGCCAACTGTTTCAGAAACGAGAGAACGAGGACGGGCACGACACCAACCCAACCATCCCATCTATAGCTCGTCGACGAGGTCATGCTAATCAAACAATAGTAGAGAAATGCGAGAAGGACCTGTGATGCTTACAGTATATAGCAGGGTCTGATCAGACCCGGAACAGTAACGTTGTATACTACTGTTCGTCAGGTGTGCACGTCACGTACGCGTGCTGTGTACATGGACGAACAGCTCGTCCCGGCGGGCGGGTGCTGCATGCGCTCGTCAGTGGAAACGATGGGTCGCCGGGCGGTTCATGTCCGATCCGTCACGGAGCCCGCGCGCAGTTATTACCCCTGTCGTCGTCCCTGCGTGCCTGAACGTACAAGCGGACGTGTACGTACGTGCCTTCGCTCGAGATTTGACAGCGGCTGTAATGAATTCAGGAGAGATCACCTCTCTCCCGCTGTCACGCACACATGGCATGCATGGCCTAGGGGAGGGAACCAACGATGCATGCATGCATGATGCATGAGCTCGTTTAATTCGTTCTCGTGAACCTGAGCCGACAGGCTTCATTTCCGTTCCTTTCATCTCCTTCACCGGGATTATGTACATGCATGGTATCAGCTTCATGTGATGGTTAGGCATGCATGCCTCGCCTTGTGCCGCTCAAGTTCTCGTCTTCGGTGAATTAATCAAAGACCGAGAGAAAAGCAACAGCTACCTAGCTTCTCGACGCGATCGGCGTCGTGGATGTTCCCGGGCCGCCATTGGCCTAGGCGACACGCGAACCTTTGCACCTGCTCGCCCTGGAAGAAGCACGCTGGGTAGTGGTTTTGTCGACGCGTGAGGCCGTGTTTTGTTTTGTACCGGCTCGTCCACGCGCGCGGTGGCTCAGGCGCGAAAGCGAAGTAGCATCGCATCGCCAGTGCGAGGAAGTGCCCCACAGGGCACAGGCCCACAGCTCCCCGGCTCGATAGATGCATCAGTCCATCCGGCTGGTCACTGTGGCTTTGGATTCCCGGCTGCTGTGTGGGCGCACAATAAAGGAAGCCTTCAGTTCCAGCATGGCGGGTCACGATCTCATGCCACGCAGTGCCTGTCTCTCGGTGTCTCGCTCTGCGTCAGGCCAGCGCAGGCCAGGGACCTCACCTCCTCAGCTGGGACTGGGAGCAGCAGAGCAAAAAAACGGGAGAATCATTTGAGCCCTTTACACATGGGCCAACAAGAACCAGGGGGAAAGAAGATCGGAGCAAGTTAGCTAGGGTGGTGCCGTGGCACCAGCACTGGTACCGAGCCAGCAGCCACCACTGGCCGTGTCATCGCCGCCTCTGATGATGCCGGCGCGCGCGGCGTCACTGTAGCTGGCGCACGTACGTCCGAGCTACCTATCCAGCCCACCGCGTCATGCGCCCGAGGAGCTCGCGCGCGCAGGCTGCGCACGGTTCACTCGCCGCCGGCCTCCTGCATCGTCGTCGTGTCGACCGGGCGCGCCAATGCTCCAGCAGTGGAGCCGTGAAGGCAGCGCGAACTGTTCCAGCAGTACATCACCTGAAACTTCACGACCCGCTCACAGAGGGTTCTATCGAGTCCTTTCTCCGCTCGTCAATTTTCGGGGAGAAAACTGAAAAACCCCCGCCAAATCGAGTCGATTTTAGCACGGATTTCGCGCATTTTTTGGCGTTGTTGAATGAATCATTGTCATTTCGTCCGTGACAAAGTGTATACGTGTCGGACTACGGGTGATTGGGTACGAGTGCGACTGTGCGAGGAGGCAGAGCCCCTGTTGCTGCGGGTCGGGGTGCGCCCGGCGGCGGCGGCAGCAGGCAAGGCAGGCAGGCGAGCAAGCGAAACCCGTCCTGGGCTGGGCCCGCGATAGCGAGGCGGTCATGTGACCAGGCCTAACTCGGCTGACCTCGGGGCCCACCGCGACGAGCCAGGGCCTCGTTTGGTTTGCGTTAGGATTTTAGCGTGCTAATGAATAGTAATATTTTAACCATTAATTACGGTGTCAAATAAAAACAGTTTACAAAATCAATTCTAGAATCCCGCTAGTGATCTTGAAGAATCTAACAAGGTCTTTGGCTGCGCGATTAGAGGATTGTTACTGTAGCATCACTGTAACCAATCATCGATTAATTACCGTCATTAGATTCGTCGCGAAAAGTTACATCCATCCCTAAAAATTTTTTTATAAATAAACTTCATTTAGTACTTCATACATGAGAGATTTTTTTTTCGAAAAACGTGATGCCAAAGAAAGCCCAGCTTCATTGTGAGCGCGCGCGCGGGCCTCTGGCCACTAACGTCCAGGTCGGCCCCGCGATGCAGCGGCGGGCCGGTGCGGGGGCCGTGCTGGAGCCCAACGGCGAGCCCCACAGTCATGGCCTCATGGGGTCGTCCTCTGGCCGTGCCAGGCTGCGCCGGCGCTCTCCGCGAGTGACATGTGGGTCCACGGTTACGTGCCCGCTAGTGTCAACGAGACTACGGTTGGTGCTGCGTGCTGGCTCTGCTTGGCGCCTTCTCCTCGGAGTTTTTACCCTGTTCGCCGCCATAGCCTGAAAGAGCGAGTCCTCGGCCGCGTCCTCTCTGATGCCCCCGTGGACTCATCTGCGGCGACGTGCCACTGTGCCAGTGCCAAGTCACGAGTTGTACGTGGCGCGGTAGATAGACGGGAGGAGGACAGTAGGGGGCCCTGGTCTAACTGATAGCAGGGTACGTGATGTCTCAGTGGCCATGCTGCCACGCAGCAGGTGCAGCCATGCTTGCAGCCACCGCACTAGCTGTTGCACCATGATGAGCTGAGAGCCTGAGATACGCCGATGTCCTTGCCATCTGCCCCTCTCACACACATGTTCCCTCACGCTATACGGCTATAGCTCTCTCCCCTCTCTCCCCTGTTTTAGGTCCTGTTTGGAACCAAACTTTTTTCAGAAGTCCCTATCACATCAAAAGGAATCTTACTATTTTATAGTATTAAATAAAATTTGTTTATAAATATTTTTTGACAGCTGAGTGCTTTTTTCATGAGACGAATCTAATGAGCCTACTTAATCTATGATTTGCAACAGTGATGCAACAGAGAGGCCGTGACCTTATCCACCTGCCGCCTCTCGGTTGATCATCATGCATGTTCACGGTTCCACACTACGAGACCGGATGATCAGTCGAGAACTTGCTAGCGCCCAAATAGTCCTCCCATCTTGACTTGCGACGCCGCTAAACATGTAGCGTGGGCTCGTTATCACGCAGCGCTCGCGACCGGGCTCTGAACGGAGTGGACACACGGGCGCCACGGGAGGCGCAGCGCCAGCCGCCAGCCGGCAGCGCGCGCGGCGGGCCGGCCGGCAGCTCCGATAAATGTGGCGCCGGCAGGCCGGCGATCGAGATCTCTCCGGGCTCTTGCCGAATGATTTGTTTGGTGGAGCGACGCATCACGCATGGCGCCCGCGGGCCCCGCACGCCAGCGGCCGTGCTGGTGACCCGCATGCATAATGGACGACGGCGCTCATTGGCGACCGCGTCCTGGGACGCCGCAATTCCCTTGTCCAGGCGCACATTATTGTTGGTTCGGCACGCAGATCGAGCTGGAACCTCTCCTGGACTGGTGCCAACCACGGCCCGGCCATTGCCCATTGGTGGCGACTAAGGATGAGAACGGATGGCAGATATTCGAATTATCCGACATCTGTATCTATTTCAATATGTAAATGGATATCTGCATTCGTATTCGTTTCTAATGTGGATGCTAAAACAGATGTATCCGTATCCGATTTGCAAAACCGGATCCGGATCCGGATATCCGAATTTCACGCGGATACGGATGTGAAAGCGGATACTATCCGTATCCGTCGCAGATATTTCAGCCTCCCGCGGTCCCGCCCGCCGTGCTCGCGCCCTCGCGCCGCCGCCGCCGCGCTATTCGCGGTTTCTCGCGGTGAATTGTAACATCCCGAAAATTGACTAAAATAAATCATGCGCTAATGTTGTGTTTCGTCGTTGAGCTCGAGATCCTTCTAAAACCCTAAACCCAAATCCCAAGATCATTTCTCCTTCCCGAACACCCGTTGTCCCATCCTCCTCTCCGCGCGACGCGCGCGTGGCCGACCGGCCGTAGACCACGCCGCGAATCCCGCCTGCTTTCGAGCGACCGTCGCGCGTGGCCGGCCGGGGTCACATCGCGTCGGCGCGAATCCCGCCCCTCCTCTCTCTCCATTTCCCTCTCCTTCCTTCCTTTCCTCCCTCCTTTCCCGAGCGCGGCCCGCACGCCCCCTGGACCCCGCTCCCGGCCGCTGCCCCGCACGCCACGCCACCCCTGCCCAGCTCGGCCGCCACGCCGCGGCCGCCTGCCAGCGCCGGCCCTGCTCCTCGCCACGCTCGCGCGCACACCACGACACCAGCAGCAGCAGCTCGCCACTGCCCACGCCCGTGCGCACGCGCCGCACCCCGCGCACGCGTGCGTGCACACGCTAGCCGCGCCGCGCCGCGCCGAGCCGTGCACGCCGCTACGCCAGCTGCGCAGCCGTGCCACGCCGCAGCCCGCGCGCTCGCTTCCCCGCGTACACGCGCCCCGCCCCGGCCTGCCAGTGTGCCCGCGCGCACGCACACGGCCTCGGCGCACCGAGCCGCGACGCCGGCCGTCTGCACGCACGGCCGTACCGAGCCACACGCCCACAGCACCGGCGACCTCCGCACAGCGCCGCCTGCGACGGTTGACGCCTGCGCCGAGGCGTCGCATCACCTCGTCGCCCGCACGCAAGCGCGCCCCGCCGTTGACGCGCCGCCAGTGCTGCACAGCGCCCATGTCGCCGCTCGCCGGCGCGCCCTCCCCTCAACCGACCTAGCTCGCCTATAAAAGGCACCCCGACGCCGCTTCACCACCCCGTGCCACCCTCCCCGAGCTCACTAACACCGCCACCGGAGTAGCCAGCGCCGCCGCCGCTCCAATTCACTCGCTCCTCTGTTTCTCCCCCAAAAACAGAGCACTCTCGTCGATCTCCTCCGCGAGGCCATCACAGCTCGATTGCTTCGATGGTGAGCATCCTCGTACCCTCCTCTACCTTCCCCAACCAGCACCGCTTCTTCTGCCAGCCACCAGCGAGCTCCCCACGAGCTCCGAGTTGTCGCGGCTATGGCTGCCGCGGCCGCCGAAGCCAACCTCTATCTCCCATGCCCGGAGCCACCAAAGTGGAACCCCCTCCCCCTCCTCTCTCTTCCCATGCTCTTGGATTCGAGAATCGTGGCCGGAAGCGCTGTCCTGGAAAAGCTCAGAGAGCTCGAGCCTGCGGCCATGGCGACGCAGAGAGAAGGGGCAACGCCCTGTTCCTTTCCCGTGAGCAGATAAAGGCTCGTGAGTTTTTTTTGGGTCCAGCCCCTCACTATGGGCCTTGCGGACACCACCTGGCCCAGGAAAAACAAAGAAAAATAAAACAACAACAAGTTTAAGCCACGTGCTTCCCTGGTGCATTAAGCCGAGAAGCACTCCTCCTTTATGTTAAGTTAATTTTCGAAATTAATTAGCGTCCAAACTTTATACAGCCATGTCTCAATTAATTTAACTCCGTTTCATCTTATTCTTCGTTCCAAATTCCTATAAAATCATATACTATCCATTCATCCTATTTTCATCTCTTCTTGAACCCCGGTTTAGCCCTTAAACACCTCCTTAACATATCATTTCATGCACCTAACGACCTCGGATCTACCCAAAACTTTACCACGTCTCTCTTAATGTAGTTTTGACCATGCCATTAGAAGCACACCCAAAAATATCACTTCATGCCCTATATTCCATGTGTCCCCGTTTCGAGCTCGACGACAAATCTTTATTTTGATTGTGTGCTTGTTTGTGTGCGCTGTAGACCACGGAGTGACCGAAGGAGAGCCCGTCAACGAGCCGTACTGTGAGCAGGAGAACGAAGACCAGTTCTGCGACCCCGAGCCCGAAGGACAGGACTTCCCCGAAGGCTGCGAAGACGGCAAGTTCAATCCCATCCTTTGATGCATGTTTCTGTCCTAGTTTTCTATAAACGCAACCCAATGGCCTGTTTTAAAAAGTTGCATATGTTTTACTTGCATGAAAACACGGTTGGATAGCCACCCCTTGATTTGTGATGACCATTCCTTGACCACCTAGATTAATGTCTGATTTTGCTTGGACGTTAATCGATATTAGAATGCTTAGAACTTTATTCATAATGCTATTTATTTTATAAAGAAAATGTGTGCATGTGGGAAGGGATAAAATGTGGATTTCCAAAAGATGAGTATGGGCGAGATGGACGGCATTTCTGTGTGATTTGCCGATTGGCGTGCTTATGCCTGTGTGGCAGGGCAAAGAAGGGAGATATCCATCTTGTCGCGTCTAAGGACCGAGTTGGTGTGTCATCTCACCTAACTCCACTATCGTGCAAACCACTCGACCGTTGAATGGGCAACGGCGTAGCATAAATCCCACTAGTTGGTGTGATAGCCATCAGGAGAGCTGAGAGCAACGGGTGACTAAGGAAAAGGGATAAGCCCAGAGTGACTTATGCCCGGTTATACCTAAGTAAACGGTCGATGACCCCTTGGTGCATCCCGTGATGGCTAGTCAGGCTTAGCTATGGTGGGTAATGGCTATGTTGGGATCTACACCGACACGACGGTGTTCGAGTTGTGGTATCCTACTTGTGGGTAAAGTTGCACACCTCTGCAGAGTTAAGAATCTATTCGAATAGTCCGTGCCCACGGTATTGGGCGAGTTACGGTGTGGTCACATAACTAGTGTTTCTTTGGGATGGGTTGGTGTGAGTTGTTTTGGAATTATGTCCGGCAGTTGTGCCGTGTGCTACGACGGACGGGGAGTCCGGTAGCAGTTTTAAAACCTGAACTCTGTGTTACTGCCAAAAACTGATTTCTAAAAGGTTTTTCGTAAAAAAAAACCCCTGCATAAAATGTCGTTTTTCTGCAAATTAAACCGTAACCTTATCCTTGATTTACCTATGCATATTATTCTGTTATAACCCCCTTCGTGGGTGTGGTTGGACTTGCTGAGTACGTTTGTACTCACCCCATTTTCCTTTTTACAGAAGAAGATCCAGACTTTGTGCCAGACGACGCCGAGTAGGGTTATCGTCCTGCACCCAGCCTTGCCTGTGGACTTGGGTCACCCGCCGGGGTTTCCGCATGGCGCAAGACCTTGATGATTTTCTCTTTGTTTTTAATATCGTCGCGTGTGTGTGGATTGTAATCCTCGCGATAGTGGCATTCCTCTGCTCACTACCGCGTAGGGTTGTACGGTAATGAACCATCTGATGTAATAAATGTGGCATCAGCCTCCTGGGACTGGTGCGTTGTATCACATTTAAGTCTTCTCTTATGAGGGGACGCTTCAGGTGGTATCAGAGCCGTAGGTTGGCCGTAGGACGTGACCCTAGGAGCGAAACCCGTTTTCAGGACCTTTCACCTTAGGACTTTCTTATCCTTAATCCTTTCCTCACACAAACACTTACCTTTGGTTCTTGCCCTGTTCCAGATGGCTGACAATGGATGGATCGGCGGAATCTGTTTCGCAGAGCCCGGCCTTCCAAAGTTGTTGATACTCAGCCTGGAACGCATTGGAGTTGTGGATCCGCCAGAGTTTCTTTACCGGGAGTACGACTCCAAGGGCACTCTTCGGTGTGACTTGATGATCTTCATAGCAAGGAGTACCCGCTACCCAGATGTGGACCCTTGGTTCATCTCCACCACTGGTTTTCGTTTTCCGGACACCTATCGGAAAGCCGCCCGCAAAGCCCTGCGGCGTCTGCGTGTGATCTACAGGCATCACCTCCAGCGTACTCCTATGGGATTTTTCCCGCCGACCGAAGGAAGAGGACGCACATGGATTGCCAGGATGAGAGGACTTGGAAGAGAAGCAGAAGACCTGGAAGACACGATCTCTCACCTATCCATCTATCTCACCGGCCTGGATGAACTCTATCGCGAGCAAGCAGCACAACTGAAACAGCAGGTCCACAGAGCAGAAAAAGCAACCCAGGAGATGGAGGAACAACGGTCGAGGACTTTCCATGCCGAGTATTCCCTAGCCGCCCTCCAAGTCCAAATGGATGAAAAAGAGGAAGAACTGGAAGAACAGCGGGCAAGAGCCACACGCGCCGAGGACTCGCTAGCCGCTCTCCAAGCTCGTATGCGGAGGTACGAGGCTCGCTGGGGAATAGGCGGATGGATAGAAGAAGACGCAGAAGAAGAACCCGAAGAGGAAGAGCCCATGGAAACTCATTGGGATGTTGGAACTCAAACTGAAGAAGAAGAACCTGAAGAGACCCACTGGGATAAAGGAACTCAGACCGAGGATGACATGATGGATCAGTATCTCCCACTGAAGAAACGCCCTCTTAGGATCGAGGAAGAGTCTCCATGATAGGAGTTGTCTCCAAGCTAGAGCCTTTGCTCTAATAATAATCATGTACCCATGAAGTTGTACCCCCCATGACGCCATAAATAAAAATCATCTACCCCTTTGTGTACCCCAAATAATTGTGCAAGTTTTTCACCATATCTTTGTTTTCAGATGGCTGAGGAAGGATGGACCCAGGGCGACTGCCAAGCTGCACCTGGCTTCCCCAGCCTCTTGATCAACGCCATGGAGAGCCTTGGCGTCATGGAACGCCCAAGGTACTACAGCAGAGAGTACGAGCATCATGGCACTCTCCGCTGCAGGGTGATCCTAGTCGTCGCCAGAAGTGACCGCTACCCCGACATCCTGTCATGGCGAGTGACTGCTACAGGGTTTAGGCACCAGGACACCTATCCCCTAGCCGTCAGGAAAGCACTTCGTTATCTGTGCCGGATTTTCGAAGGACACCTCACCCCCACACCAATGAGGTTCTTTCCACCAGCCATCAGGACACCAGTTTGGGAAGCTCGAATGAGAAGCCTGGAACGGCGCCGCCATGAAGAAGTCCTCCTGTACCAAGTAGCTACCTACCTAGCCTCCTTGGATCAGCTCTTTGACGAGCAAGCCAACTTGTTGAGGGAACAGACCCATCGAGCCGAGCAAGCAGAGCTCGCGCTAAGATTGCAGCAGATCCGAGCAGTCCAAGCCGAGGCAAGAGCCGCAGCAGCGGTCAGCAGTGAAGCAGTTGCTCAGGAGAGCCTCAGGCAAGCCCGAGACCGGCGTATGCAAGAATGGGCTAGTAGTGGAACCCCAGTCCCGGCAATAGGAGAAGACCATGTTCTGCTCGGAACGCCCGTCATAGGATGGGGACCACTCGTTGGAAACCCACTAGCCCCACCCGAGAATCCTGGAAGGTCTACGGCCGCCGCCGCAAGAGAAGCCGCAACGCAACCCCGGGAAAACGGAGGTCTAGAGGATGGCGAACCGGGACCACTCTTTTCCCCGGAGGTCGTGGGTACCTTTCCGAGGGAGGAACCCACTCAAGCCGATGAGTCAGCCTAAAGTGTTAGCGATCGTCAAGGGATGAAGCCGTGTGGTCCGAAGAAGATCAGTGCCCCTTTTCTTTTGTAGTTGTGTACCCGGTCGTGTAGTACGCGTTTGACCTTGCCCCTTGCTGTACCACCCTTGCTGTAATAAAGCTGCTTGTGCTTGTTGTTTGTGATGATTGCTTGTTGATTGTGTGCTTGCCGGCAGTAAATAGATACTGCCTTTTCAAAAATACGACTTAACCAACTTAAACATCACCTAATCTTAGTCCCAATCCACTCGTTCTGCAGATGGTTTCCCGGAGCATCACAAGGGCCTCCCGAGTCAGGGACCCTGCAGCCGCTGATGCAGGAATACACCCTGACGGGCAAAACCATCCTCAGGAGGAACAAGAAGTGAGTCAGGGCAGAGGAGAAAATCATGGTGCACAGCTGCCACCACCACCACCACCACCTTTCGTGGACCTGGCACAAGTAATCCATAACCAGACTCTCATACTGGAGACACTGGCCAATGCTCTAGTGAACAGGCAGCCACGAGAGCAAACCTTTAATGACAAGCTGACAGCTTTTCTGAGGGCCAAGCCACCCACTTTTGCCGGATCCAGCAACCCCTTGGATGCAGATGACTGGCTCCGCGTGATCCAGAGGAAGCTCGAGCCATTTGGGTGCCAGGATCGAGATAAAGTTCTTCTGGCTGCACATCAACTCACCGGGACTGCCTTAGCCTGGTGGGAGAATTACTGCGCTGCTGCCAGAGATGCCTCCACCATCACCTGGAATGAATTCGTGAGGGAGTTCCGCCGTTATCACATCCCCTCGGCCACCATGAAGCGCAAGGCAGATGAGTTCCGCGCACTTCAGCAGGGGAGTATGTCGGTGGAAGAATATACTCACCAGTTTATGGAGCTGTCTCGATATGCGCCAGATGAAGTGAACGACGACGAGAAGAAGCAGGACATGTTCAAGAAGGGACTAAACCCAGAACTCAGGACCCTGCTCACCCCTCAGATCTACCCTGATTTCAACACCTTGATGAACAAGGCAATCCTCACCGAGAAGGCTAAGATTGATGAAAGGAAAGAGAACAAACGCAAGTTTCTGGAGAGTAAGTCTCGCCAGCAGGATCGTTTTCAGAAGACCAGAAGTCTCAGCTACAACGCACCAAGGTCCCAAGCCCCAATGCAGTACAAAACTCAGTCTCAAGTGACAGGACCACGGGCCCCTAACACACAACCCAGAAGCCAGAACACCATGAGGGCCTCACAGAATAATGCGAGCCAGGTCACCAACAACAACAACAATGTTAGGGCCTGCTTCAACTGCCGTGAGACGGGTCACTTCATTGCCGACTGCCCCTATGCCAAGAACAAGCCAGCTACTTCAGCTTTCTCCAACACAGTGAACGGACCCAAGCCAGTTCTGACCGGTGCCAACCGAGTGCCCCTCCGTGGCAACAGCAGCAACAACAACAACCAGCAGAGGCAATCCCAGCAGTCTTTTGGACGAGCCCGTGTCAACCACATTGACGCACAGGAAGCTCAAGGAGCCCAGGGCGTAGTACTCGGTGAGTACCTAGTCAGCTCAACTCTTGCAACAGTACTGTTTGATTCTGGAGCATCACACTCATTCATATCCTCGAGTTTTGTGGAAAAACATAAAATACCTACGGTACTACTAAAAACACCCCTAATGACCCGGACGCCCGGAGGAGACATCAGGTGTCAACTGGGTTGTCTACGGGTAAGGATCAATTTAAGTGGGGTAGAGTTTCTAGCAGACCTAGTAGTACTTAAGTCAGAAGGGATAGATGTGATCCTTGGAATGGATTGGCTGAGCAAACACAATGGCCTCATAGGTTGTACAGATAAGGTAGTACATCTAACAAACTCAGAGGGAGTCCGAGTGACCTGTCATACCCGGGAAAGTGGAGCAAACCCGATGGTGTTTAGCATGGAAGCCAAGTCCTTGGAAGAAGTCCCAGTAGTGAATGAATATCCCGATGTCTTTCCCGAAGAACTTCCCGGTATGCCACTAGATAGGGACATAGAATTTGTCATTGACCTTGTCCCTGGGACTGCCCCTATAGCCAAGAGACCTTATAGGATGGCAGCCACCGAGTTGGCGGAGTTAAAGAAGCAACTAGAGGAGTTACAACGAATTGGCTTCATCAGGCCAAGTTCGTCACCTTGGGGAGCCCCAATTCTATTCGTCAAGAAGAAGGACGGAAGCATGAGGTTATGTGTAGATTACCGGGCACTAAACGAAGTCACTATCAAGAATAAGTACCCCCCTCCCCAGGATCGATGATCTTTTCGATCAATTAAAAGGAGCCAAGTACTTTTCCAAGATTGACCTAAGGTCCGGATATTTTCAGCTCAAGATTAGGGAAAGCGACATCCCGAAGACAGCCTTTGTCACCCGATACGGACAGTTTGAGTTCACAGTGATGTCTTTCGGACTGACAAATGCACCGGCCTATTTCATGAACCTCATGAACAAAGTGTTTATGGACGAGCTAGATAAGTTTGTCGTAGTCTTCATTGACGACATACTTATTTACTCAAAGAGTATTCAGGAGCACGAGCAACACCTGAGGGTAGTTCTAGAGAAGCTGAGAATGCATAGGTTATACGCCAAATTCAGCAAGTGCGAGTTCTGGCTGGAGAAAGTAGCCTTCCTTGGTCATATTTTGACCGCAGAAGGAGTGGCAGTAGACCCCGAGAAGGTCGAAGCAGTATCCAACTGGCAGCCGCCGACCAATGTGAGTGAGATCAGGAGTTTTCTTGGATTAGCTGGGTATTATCGGAGATTCATTGAAGGGTTTTCTAAAATAGCCCGGCCCATGACAGAGCTGCTCAAGAAAGAAAAGAAGTTCACCTGGACGGAGTCGTGCGAAAGGAGCTTCCAGGAGTTGAAGCGAAGATTGACGACAGCCCCAGTGCTAACCCTGCCGGATATTCATCGGGATTTCGTCATCTATTGTGATGCGTCCCGACAAGGATTGGGTTGTGTACTGATGCAAGATGGGAAAGTCGTTGCATATGCTTCCCGTCAGCTCAGGACTCATGAGCAAAACTACCCGACCCATGACTTGGAACTTGCAGCCGTAGTGCACGCACTTAAGATTTGGAGGCATTATTTGATTGGAAATAAGTGCGAAATCTTTACCGATCATAAAAGTCTGAAGTATATCTTCACCCAACCGGACCTAAACCTGAGGCAGAGAAGATGGCTAGAATTAGTCAAAGATTATAATTTGGAAATTCATTATCACCCAGGTAAAGCCAATGTAGTAGCCGATGCCCTAAGTCGGAAATCCTACGGGCCCAAGAATGACCATTTACGAGAGGAAATGGCATGATTAAATGTGCACATTGTCCCTCGAGGTTCCAGCCAAGTGCTGAACGTTCAATCCACTCTAGAAGAAAGAATCAGGAAAGTCCAAAAATCGGACAAGGGACTGATGGAAATCCGGAGGCAAACCGGAGAAAATAAGGCCCCAGACTTTCGAGTTGACAATAAGGGGACGTTGTGGTATAAAGACAGAATTTGTGTGCCCCAGAAAGGAGATTTTAGGCAGATGATCATGGATGAAGCCCATAACTCGGCCTACTCAATTCACCCAGGATCCACCAAAATGTATATGGACTTAAAACAGAAGTATTGGTGGAATGGGATGAAGGCAGATATTGCACGATTCGTCGCCCATTGCGATACTTGCCAGAGAATCAAAGCCGAACACCAAAAGCCGGCAGGACTGTTGCAACCCCTACCCATTCCGGTGTGGAAATGGGATGAAGTAGGAATGGATTTTGTAGTGGGTTTGCCCAGAACCCAGAAAGGACACGATTCCATATGGGTAATAGTGGATCGGCTTACTAAATCAGCTCACTTCATACCCGTACGGACCAATTACGGCGGAGAGAAGCTAGCCAAGCTCTATGTGGAAAACATAGTGAAGTTGCATGGTGTGCCCAGCCGAATTGTTTCAGATAGAGAGACCCAGTTCACCTCTAGATTTTGGAAAAGTTTGCATAAAGCTATGGGCACCAAGCTGGACTTTAGCTCCGCTTATCACCCACAGACAGATGGTCAGACAGAAAGGGTGAATCAGATTATGGAAGATATGCTGAGAGCGTGTGTCCTCACTTATGGCAAAGATTGGGAACAAAGCTTACCCTATGCCGAGTTCTCATACAACAACGGGTACCAAGCAAGCTTGGGCATGTCACCGTTTGAAGCTCTCTACGGAAGAAAATGCAGAACCCCTCTGATGTGGTCAGAAGTTGGGGAACGTGCCCTAGTCGGCCCCGCACTCATAAAAGAAGCAGAAGAAAGAGTTGCCGAGATTAGAGAAAAGCTGAAAGCAGCCCAGTCCCGACAAAAGAGCTACGCCGACAAGAAGAGACGCGAAATAAGTTTCAGCCCAGGAGATTTGGTGTATCTCAAGGTATCACCCATTCGAGGAACCCGAAGATTTCGGGTACATGGAAAGTTGGCTCCCCGATACATTGGACCATACCAAGTTCTAAAAAAAGTTGGGACAGTAGCATATCGCCTAGAGCTACCGGAGGAAATGTCGGACATCCACCCCGTCTTTCATGTCTCGCAATTAAGAAGGTGTTTGAGGGTACCCGAGGCAGAGCATGTGCCGGTTGAAACAATAGATCTACAGCCAGACTTGCGGTATCAAGAAGTACCGGTCAAGATTCTAGACACCGTCACTAGAAGGACCAGAAACTCCGAAGTACGGATTTGCAGAGTTCAGTGGAGCAGACACGGAGTAAAAGAAGCTACGTGGGAACGCGAAGACGCTCTGAAGAAGGAATTTCCCCACCTATTTAGGAACCAGTCGAATCTCGAGGACGAGATTCATTTTAAGTGGGGTAGGTTTGTAACATCCCGAAAATTGACTAAAATAAATCATGCGCTAATGTTGTGTTTCGTCGTTGAGCTCGAGATCCTTCTAAAACCCTAAACCCAAATCCCAAGATCATTTCTCCTTCCCGAACACCCGTTGTCCCATCCTCCTCTCCGCGCGACGCGCGCGTGGCCGACCGGCCGTAGACCACGCCGCGAATCCCGCCTGCTTTCGAGCGACCGTCGCGCGTGGCCGGCCGGGGTCACATCGCGTCGGCGCGAATCCCGCCCCTCCTCTCTCTCCATTTCCCTCTCCTTCCTTCCTTTCCTCCCTCCTTTCCCGAGCGCGGCCCGCACGCCCCCTGGACCCCGCTCCCGGCCGCTGCCCCGCACGCCACGCCACCCCTGCCCAGCTCGGCCGCCACGCCGCGGCCGCCTGCCAGCGCCGGCCCTGCTCCTCGCCACGCTCGCGCGCACACCACGACACCAGCAGCAGCAGCTCGCCACTGCCCACGCCCGTGCGCACGCGCCGCACCCCGCGCACGCGTGCGTGCACACGCTAGCCGCGCCGCGCCGCGCCGAGCCGTGCACGCCGCTACGCCAGCTGCGCAGCCGTGCCACGCCGCAGCCCGCGCGCTCGCTTCCCCGCGTACACGCGCCCCGCCCCGGCCTGCCAGTGTGCCCGCGCGCACGCACACGGCCTCGGCGCACCGAGCCGCGACGCCGGCCGTCTGCACGCACGGCCGTACCGAGCCACACGCCCACAGCACCGGCGACCTCCGCACAGCGCCGCCTGCGACGGTTGACGCCTGCGCCGAGGCGTCGCATCACCTCGTCGCCCGCACGCAAGCGCGCCCCGCCGTTGACGCGCCGCCAGTGCTGCACAGCGCCCATGTCGCCGCTCGCCGGCGCGCCCTCCCCTCAACCGACCTAGCTCGCCTATAAAAGGCACCCCGACACCGCTTCACCACCCCGTGCCACCCTCCCCGAGCTCACTAACACCGCCACCGGAGTAGCCAGCGCCGCCGCCGCTCCAATTCACTCGCTCCTCTGTTTCTCCCCCAAAAACAGAGCACTCTCGTCGATCTCCTCCGCGAGGCCATCACAGCTCGATTGCTTCGATGGTGAGCATCCTCGTACCCTCCTCTACCTTCCCCAACCAGCACCGCTTCTTCTGCCAGCCACCAGCGAGCTCCCCACGAGCTCCGAGTTGTCGCGGCTATGGCTGCCGCGGCCGCCGAAGCCAACCTCTATCTCCCATGCCCGGAGCCACCAAAGTGGAACCCCCTCCCCCTCCTCTCTCTTCCCATGCTCTTGGATTCGAGAATCGTGGCCGGAAGCGCTGTCCTGGAAAAGCTCAGAGAGCTCGAGCCTGCGGCCATGGCGACGCAGAGAGAAGGGGCAACGCCCTGTTCCTTTCCCGTGAGCAGATAAAGGCTCGTGAGTTTTTTTTGGGTCCAGCCCCTCACTATGGGCCTTGCGGACACCACCTGGCCCAGGAAAAACAAAGAAAAATAAAACAACAACAAGTTTAAGCCACGTGCTTCCCTGGTGCATTAAGCCGAGAAGCACTCCTCCTTTATGTTAAGTTAATTTTCGAAATTAATTAGCGTCCAAACTTTATACAGCCATGTCTCAATTAATTTAACTCCGTTTCATCTTATTCTTCGTTCCAAATTCCTATAAAATCATATACTATCCATTCATCCTATTTTCATCTCTTCTTGAACCCCGGTTTAGCCCTTAAACACCTCCTTAACATATCATTTCATGCACCTAACGACCTCGGATCTACCCAAAACTTTACCACGTCTCTCTTAATGTAGTTTTGACCATGCCATTAGAAGCACACCCAAAAATATCACTTCATGCCCTATATTCCATGTGTCCCCGTTTCGAGCTCGACGACAAATCTTTATTTTGATTGTGTGCTTGTTTGTGTGCGCTGTAGACCACGGAGTGACCGAAGGAGAGCCCGTCAACAAGCCGTACTGTGAGCAGGAGAACGAAGACCAGTTCCGCGACCCCGAGCCCGAAGGACAGGACTTCCCCGAAGGCTGCGAAGACGGCAAGTTCAATCCCATCCTTTGATGCATGTTTCTGTCCTAGTTTTCTATAAACGCAACCCAATGGCCTGTTTTAAAAAGTTGCATATGTTTTACTTGCATGAAAACACGGTTGGATAGCCACCCCTTGATTTGTGATGACCATTCCTTGACCACCTAGATTAATGTCTGATTTTGCTTGGACGTTAATTGATATTAGAATGCTTAGAACTTTATTCATAATGCTATTTATTTTATAAAGAAAATGTGTGCATGTGGGAAGGGATAAAATGTGGATTTCCAAAAGATGAGTATGGGCGAGATGGACGGCATTTCTGTGTGATTTGCCGATTGGCGTGCTTATGCCTGTGTGGCAGGGCAAAGAAGGGAGATATCCATCTTGTCGCGTCTAAGGACTGAGTTGGTGTGTCATCTCACCTAACTCCACTATCGTGCAAACCACTCGACCGTTGAATGGGCAATGGCGTAGCATAAATCCCATTAGTTGGTGTGATAGCCATCAGGAGAGCTGAGAGCAACGGGTGACTAAGGAAAAGGGATAAGCCCAGAGTGACTTATGCCCGGTTATACCTAAGTGAACGGTCGATGACCCCTTGGTGCATCCCGTGATGGCTAGTCAGGCTTAGCTATGGTGGGTAATGGCTATGTTGGGATCTACACCGACACGACGGTGTTCGAGTTGTGGTATCCTACTTGTGGGTAAAGTTGCACACCTCTGCAGAGTTAAGAATCTATTCGAATAGTCCGTGCCCACGGTATTGGGCGAGTTACGGTGTGGTCACATAACTAGTGTTTCTTTGGGATGGGTTGGTGTGAGTTGTTTTGGAATTATGTCCGGCAGTTGTGCCGTGTGCTACGACGGACGGGGAGTCCGGTAGCAGTTTTAAAACCTGAACTCTGTGTTACTGCCAAAAACTGATTTCTAAAAGGTTTTCCGTAAAAAAAAACCCCTGCATAAAATGTCGTTTTTCTGCAAATTAAATCGTAACCTTATCCTTGATTTACCTATGCATATTATTCTGTTATAACCCCCTTCGTGGGTGTGGTTGGACTTGCTGAGTACGTTTGTACTCACCCCATTTTCCTTTTTACAGAAGAAGATCCAGACTTTGTGCCAGACGACGCCGAGTAGGGTTATCGTCCTGCACCCAGCCTTGCCTGTGGACTTGGGTCACCCGCCGGGGTTTCCGCATGGCGCAAGACCTTGATGATTTTCTCTTTGTTTTTAATATCGTCGCGTGTGTGTGGATTGTAATTCTCGCGATAGTGGCATTCCTTTGCTCACTACCGCGTAGGGTTGTACGGTAATGAACCATCTGATGTAATAAATGTGGCATCAGCCTCCTGGGACTGGTGCGTTGTATCACATTTAAGTCTTCTCTTATGAGGGGACGCTTCATGAATCCCCGCCCAGCCGTCGTGCGCGTGCGAAAATCAGACCTTGCGCGCCATTACTGACCCATCATCAAGCCGTTCCCATTCAGTCATTCTATTCTCCGGTTCTAAAATTCCCCATCTCAACCCTTGCAGCTCGCCCCCTACCTGGTCGGCGCCGGCAGCGCCCTAGCGCGCCTCTGCAGGTGTTGCTGGCACCTCTGCTCCGTGCTGGCGACCTCTGCTCCGTGCTGGTGTGCTCCCAAGTTTGTCTTCCGGTGGCCGCAACGGTGGGGCGCGGCTTCACTCCCACAGTAACCCTCTCCCTCCTGCTGCGACGGTCAAGAGCACGGCGCCAATTTGATTCGAGGTCGAGGCAAGCCTGGTTGAAGGCCTATCGAGCATTGGTGGCCCCTCCTCCTGCTGCCCCTTCAGATCTGCTGCTGAACCAGCAAAGGTGACTTTCTGATTTGAGTGATTTCATTATTGCTTTTGGGCGATGACTACTACTTGGCCTTGGGAGTTGGGATGGGACTAGCAAGTAGCAATGTAGCATCATTATTCATCTTGCAAACGTATGCTATCTGACGAACATAAAAAAAATATAGAGATATTTGGAGTAGGTAACGACTAATCTAATTCATTTTTTTGACACTGTTGTTTAGAAGAATTATTTCTTGAATTAGCTGCCACGGGATTGTTCGTTGATATATCTTGATAGATTGAAATTAGCTACCACCGGATGGTTCTTGGACCATTGGTTCCATTCTGTAACAGGCTTTCTTGTCTAAATGATAGTGATAATATTTGATCCGATCTGCCTCTCTATTTTCTAACTATAGGTTGGAGCTAAAGGAGTAGTGAAGCTGATCAATAACCATGGTTTCAGGAAGGGCAAGGTTATCGAGAAATAAGCAGGTGTGTGAATTGCTGTGGAGTTAAGTGATGAGAAAGTAAAAGTGAAATTCCTGAGAGATTGTATTTTTATTTCTTGCAGGCTACAAGTGCGCCATCTGTAAATGGAAGAGAACCAGATGCTACTGATAGGGAGACAGAGCCTAATATAGAGGCTACTGATGCAGCTGGTGATGGAATTGAGAAGGTGCCGTCAACAGGAAGAACTTCGGTCACCAAAATAAAGGGTCCAAAGAAGAAAACTTCACCTGTTTGGAAACATTTCACTGAAGTGCTTATAGAAGAAAAGGTGGATGACATGGTTGTCTTGAAGAGGACGGCAGAATGCAACTATTGTCAAGAGGTTCTTAGTGCAGAAAGTAAGCAAGGTACTACACGTCTATGGAATCATTATCATGCATTTCATGATAAAAATAAAGGGAAACCTAACATTACAAAATTGAAAGGAGCTGATTGGAAGTATGATGAGGAAACTAGTATGAGAAAATACTATCTTGAAATTATTATGCATGAATATCCATTCAGCTTCTGTGAGCATGAGTACACAAATGATTTCAATAGATCTTTGTGCCCAATATTTCCAATAAGGTGCCGCAAGACTGCTAGGGGCAGGATAATGGCTATTTTTTATGATGAGAAAAAGAAGCTTTTTGACTATCTTGCCTCTTATAAGTGTCGCTTTAGCTGCACCATGGATGGGTGGACTTCTAATCAAAATAAGGGGTATTTGTGTGTGACTTGTCATTTTATTGATGATGATTGGAAATTATAGAAAAGAATTATAAATTTCATGCATCTTCAAGGAAGTCATAGAGGAGCTGATTTGAGTGTTGCATATATGCAAAAAATGGGCTCATGGAACCTTGATCATAAATTATTTGCGTTGACATTGGATAATGCTTCTTCAAATAATGTTTGTGTGGACACAATAATTTCAACTCTTAAGAATCATGGTTCTTTGCATTGTGGTGGCAAATTCTTTCATGTGCGTTGTGCTACCCATATTATCAACCTCATTGCTAGGGATGGTGTGGGCACAATTTCAAAAGTTATTGGAAACATTCGTGCACTTGTCCTTATTGTCAAGAGTTCACCACAACAAGAGATATTCTTGAAGCATGATGCTGAACTGGGAGTAGCAGAAAGAGGCCTTTCTTTAGATGTGCCTACTAGATGGAACTCGACATACTTAATGCTAGCTGATGCTCTTCACTTCAAAAGGGTTTTTCAAAGGCTTATTCTACTCTATCCTGATAAATATAGTCCACATGCTCCTACAATAGAAGATTGGAGTAATGCTACTGTTCTGTGCAAATGCTTAGAGATCTTTTATGAAGCCACAAAAATTCTCTCGGGGTCTCATTATCCAACAGCAAACTTATTCTTTTCAGAATTTTGTGAAATTAACCTCAAGCTTATTGAGTGGAACAAAAGCAGGGAAAGTTTCATTCTTTCTATGGCAAAGTCCGTGAAGGAGAAATTTGACAAGTATTGGGGGGTAAGCAATGTTGCTCTAGCAGTTGCATGCTTCTTAGATCCTCGCTACAAGATGAAGGTGGTTGAATTTTATTATAGTGAAATGTTAGATGATTATGGATTTGATGATATGTATGCATTTAAAAAAATTATGCAGAAGCTTTATGATTCATATTCCTCCATGTATGCTGCTTCTGAAACAAGCCCTATGCAAAATAGTCAAGCTAGAACTGCTAGAACTTCTCAGTGCTATGTGGACTTAAATGAGGAGCCTAAGAGAAAAAGATTGAGTTTGTTTCTAAGGGACAACACTGAAACAAGCCATGAGCTGTCGGACCTTGAGCAGTATTGCAATGAACCACTATTGAGTTGGAAAGAAGGTGATTACTTTGATATTTTAAGTTGGTGGAAGACCCATGGTGTAAGGTATCCTATCCTTGCTCGAATGGCAAGGGATGTTTTGGCTATTCCTGCAACGACAGTAGCATCTGAATCTGCGTTTAGTCTTGGAGGAAGAATTGTTCACAAATATCGTAGCCGATTGGACCCTCAAGTTGTTGAGGCACTTGTTTGCACTAAGGATTGGATTTCAGCCTCAAGGTAAGGTAAATGTGACTGCCATACTTCTTAGTATTGTATTTGTATGCCTAGTTGACTGATTAGTCACTACTGATTTCACCTTATATTTTTGTCCATTTATTTCAGATTGTAGTGGTATATCGTCCATTATTGATGATTTGGCTGGTCTTAGTATGAATGATACTGCCGAACATGATGATGGTATGTGAACTTTGAGCTAGAATTTACATGTTTTAATTTTAGATGGCCACATTTATTTTGTTGTACATATCATTGTTTGTGTTGTAGTTGCTCCTGCTAATGATGATGACAATATTATGGATCAAGAATCGGAAGAAAATTAGGACTATTTCCGCTTCAGGCGACTTCCATGCCTTCTGTAGTTCTCAGTTTATGAACCTGTGTGTTTTCAAATGCAGCAATAAAATATTGACTAATCTGTGTGCCATCTGGGGGTTGTAGGCTAGCAGAAAGTGGTGGCCTGCCGGGAGTGCTACTGCCTACTGCTGAATGTGTTTTGCTTAATTTTATCAGTTCACTACTACTATGAGCTAAATGACGTGTACTTTAATCTGCAAGCTCAGTATCATGTATTTTGATTTGGGACCTCCGTATTTGCCTGTTAGAGACCTAAAGTGAGAGTGCAGAGGACTGCTGCGGTGCTGCCAAACATTGTTCGTATTTATTTCACTTGATCTGGCAAGTACTAAATATTATCACCAATGATTTTAATTAACTATGACTTCAGAGATTATTAGATGTATAATTTGATTTTGATTCACTTTGGCTATCGATGATCTTGGTACTAAAATCTTATTTGTCTCGATCGAATTTAGCGATATGAAGGACCGAAGCCGGCGACCAGAGGGGGGGGTGAATAGGAGCCGATCAAAAATTTCTTCAAAATTCGAATCGTCGGCCTATGTCCCAAAATCACCCAAGCCCTCAAGCGTTCTGACCAAAGTTTGGAGTAGCTACTGAAAAGCTAAACCAACACAAAAGTCCTCGGACGAGCGAGCGAAACCACGCAGCAAATCGGAAGCGAATCGGGAAGACAGCTGATCTGAACAGCCAGGACCGGTCTGACCGGTGCACTGGACCGGTCTGACCGGTCGCGGCTGTTCAAGAGCAAGCAGACCGGTCTGACCGGTCTTGCCTACCGGTCTGATCGGTAGCACCTAGAAAACCCCCGAGAAATTGGATTCAAACGGTGAATCTCGAGCAAACGACCACGAAAATCAGTGAAACTTGGGGGATTGCTTCGCCCCTATCTCGTGAACATATCCCCAAAAGATCTCGTCCTAAAGATCAACAAATCTTGAGAATTATAGAGGAGATCAAAAGGGATTGGGGTTTTCTCAAAAACTCAAGAACTCGAATTCGAACCAGCCAGTGATTCCAGAGGGTTTAAGACAGAGTTAGAAGCACGGGAATCACAGCAAAGAACTCATAACCTCCTCGCAATCAAGTGCACCAAAAACGAAATCAAAATTTCATCAAACATGGCACCAAACGATGAGATGGATTGATTCCAACCGCCCAGAGGGCACGAAGAGGTTAGGGCCTCCTTTCCCAATCAAATCCACAAGAGTTCTCACACAAACAACATTCAAATCTACCCTAAAGAGATGAACAGGGGGAGAGAGACACAGGGGGGGCGGCCTGGGAGAGAGAACAATCCACGGACACAATACAAAAGCCGTTCTTGACCTAACACAAGTGAAGGGGTATTTATATCCGCGGGACCGGTCAGACCGGTACGCTGGACCGGTCAGACCGGTTGGTTAGACCGGTCAGACCGGTGCCAGGGACCGGTCAGACCGGTTGGCCTGCAACACCCCCTGTACATGATCTCATCCGACCGGCTGAGGTTCTTTCTTCGAAACGAAGTCTTCTCCGCGATGCCGCCGTCTTGATGAAGATCCAGCCCGCGGTTTTAGAGGGTCCGCGAAACCCGGGTAGGTGGCCGGTTTTGAGAAAATCGCCAAAACCTCACGTGCGGGAAGATTCCCGCCTCCGCGCCGTTGCCCTAGACGCCGTTCCCGCCTCGGCCTTCTGACGGCACTAGACGCCGCCCGCCGCCCGTCACCTCCTCGCCCGCAGCGAGGCCCTAGACGCCGTCGACGCCCGTCGCCTCCGTCAGTCCCGAGACCGACGCCCGTGCCTCCACGACTTGGCGTCTTCAACCGCCGTCCGCCTCCTTGGTTTTGTGGCGCAAACCAAGAAACCCGCCTTCCGTCGCCGCTTGCGCCCTCGATCCAGGAGTGGACGCCACAGCTGCCACCCGGTCCGAGCTCCGGTCCCGGCTGCCCTTCACCGCCGTCCACCGCACAGTCCATCGGCCACAGCACCTCCACGGCAGCTCCCCGTCGACACTCGACGCCCGTGTACCTGCAATCCAAAGACCAAGCGCATGATCACACCGCACGGTTGACAATTCACTCATCACAAGAAGGATAGAGTACTCAACATTCCTCACGATATTCGTTTCGCGTTGAATTGAGTAAATATCCGAATGCGAATCCGAATCCGAGGTATCCGTTTTATATTCGTATTCGAGAATATTCGTATCCGCATTCGTATCCGAATTAAAATGTGGTAAAAAGCGATATCCGAATTCGATTTCATACGTATCCAATCCGTTTCCATCCTTAATGGCGACCCAGCAGCTGGTCCTTGCTGCGCACGGACTATACGCGTAGTACGACGTCAAGATCGACGGGGGGAGCCCGTGTCGTCATCGTCCTCGTGTTCCCACCACCCGCGCCTGCGCGCCATGTCGCGCGCGCGAGCAGCTATTGGGAGGGCGTTGCCCCAGGAGCCTGAGATTTTGGCAAGGCTCAGCTCGCTGGCGATCTCGATCGCCATGCCGCATCTTGGCAGCAGCAGGGCCGGCTGGCCGCAACCAACAATGCAGGCTGCTGCTGCTGCTGCCCCGGCCCCTGCTCGTTTTTGGTCCACAGTTCGTGTACTGTAGGCTCGTGTGTGACTGCCCACCAGCGCCGCCGGGGCTACCAGCTGCATCTTCAACAGGCGTGCTTGGAACTTGCGGGTTAGCTAGCACCGGGCCAAGCTGGGAGCCTGGGACGCGCGCGTATGGCCAAAGGAATAAAGGTCGATCGTTGGATTCACGGTTGTCTCGCATGCATGCAGAGTCCTCATCGGTGAAAACCAGAAAACTCACTTAAGTTACTCGATCTTCTATTCCAGGGAAAAAAAATCTAACAACATCATCGTCGGACGGGTGCAGGCAGCTTTTGTGATCTCTCTGCTGAGCTCTGGCGTCAATCGGATTGCAACACGTAGACGTGTGCCAACCTGCTCATCTTTGATAAACAATGGGTTGATGGTCTTGTCCACTTCCTTTTTGTTGCCACCACCATGTCCTTCATCCTTAAATCCTTCATTACGAGCCCCTCTACTTTCAACTGTAAAGCTGTTTCCATGATGCTGGCTGGCTTGGGTCTCACAGCTTTAATGGGTTCTATACATGCCAACTTTCCCAACCATACACTCACTGATCGAGATACACACAGTACACTACAACTTTGCATATGGCTGCTCTTGCATCTGGATCCGGCAAAATGCAGCATGCATGCAATTATTGCCAGCCGATCCAATTACCAAGAACAAATGGCCCGAGAAAAAGAAAAAGATGGATCCGAGATCTTATCCTAAGCATCATTGTATCTTTATAAAGATCGCGCGATCGTAAACTTACTAATCGGCATCCCGCTAAAGGCAAAAGCGTAGGTGCTGTTGAATTGTTGATTAACCAGGTCAATCATGGAATGATGTTGCTGGTTACAACCCAATTAGGCAGGACATGAGATCAACATGATTATGACCGTTCATATGATGAACTCATGGCTCCTATCAGCAACGGCTGTGAATAAAAGAAAGGAGATAGTCAGATCAAGCCTTTATCTTTTCTCAGCTTTATCTGAAGGAGGAGGGGGAAAAACAACTCCTAGGAATTAAGGGGTTTTTAAATGACTCATGTTGATCATGAGTGTGTTTTAAAATGATACGGAGCAGGTAAGAGCGGGCTGAAAGAGGCTTGCGGGCAGTAAAATATGAGATCTTTTTTAGAACATGGCAGAGGCAGCTAGCAAAGCCACAAGATCCAAAGCTGAAAGGGAGTGCGTGCGACTGAGAGTAGAGAAAAGCATGGTACTGGTCCTGCAAGGACTCCTGTGCGCAGCTGTGTCCAGGTCTGGATTGATGCAGTGACATGGCAATGTTGAAAGGCACTCACTCATAGACAGAGAGAGAGAGAGAGAGAGATTCCTGCTTGCCAAAGCAGAGCAAAAACATGAAAGAGGCAAAGAGCAGTGCGCATATAGTATGCACGTAGACTAGCCGAAGCAGGTGGTCACTGGCCAGGTACACAAATAAAACTGTACATGTGAAAAGCATGACCTGAACTAGCTAGTGGAGTGTGATATGAGTATGTGAGTTGCAAGCTCACCAATCAGATGGCTTGTCTTGTGCCATGTTGTATACTACCTGCATACTGTGTGTCCTTCCAGTTAAAAAGCTTGCGAAAACGAAATGCAAACGAAATAAACGCTGGAGACCTGCAGTGCCCTAGCCGGTTTTTGTCTCTGTACGCCCCGGCCCGCCAGATCAAAAAGCCTTTGCAGCTGCAGGGTCGCATGTTCACGGGAGTTGTTGCTTTGCGGCGTGCTCTTTGCCTGCCTGCTCACGACAGCTCGAGCTATGCTGAGGACTAGGCAAGATCGGCACGCGCGTGTTGACGGCTAAACTGAGCATCGATGATACAGCGGCATATCAATCATCTTGTTAAGTTTCTATCTATATGTAGCGGGACAATAATTGTTTGTATGCTCCATAACCATGCACACATCCACAGATGCAAAGCTTTGGACGAGTTTAAAACCATATGCCCAAGGAAGCCGAACAAGTAAGCTTGGATACAGAAGAAGGTCCAAGTAAAGAGTATTCATTATGTTCTACAGGAAAACCGTACTCCCTCCATCCTAAAAAGCAAACAATTTCACATTTGATCAAATTTATACAAAATAGTATTTAATATTTATATTACAAAATATTGATCTTGTATTATATTTTGATACTAAATCTATTTGGAGACATAAACATTAGTAAATTTTTTATATATGTTTAGTCCAACTTAAAATTATTTAACTTATAGAGTCGTTTTTTTTTGAGACGGAGGGAGTGCTTTAATTCCTCATGCTCGTCATCGCATCTGGGCGTATGGCTCAATCCGTATCGCTCTGGTGACCAACTCGGCTGAAAGTGGCTAGGCCCATTACTAACTAGACTGAAAGGTTATTGTCAATCAGTATCCAGCAGCAAGTAGGAGCCCAATAAGCTAACGGCCTACTAGGCGAGCATAGCAGGCCGTGGTCGAATACTGGGCTTCTTTTTCCTAGAACGATGGTGATAGCCCGTGGGTAACGGACACATGCTTTTTTTTTTACTTCAAAAACGAGAAAACTTTCAGTTCAACCACAAGTACCATCTAATCCGTTCTTGATGATAGACATAGTAGAGGCTGCAATTGACAAGTAGCCAGATTTGCCCCTCAGGCTTCTGATCCATCCCTACGATTTCGGACCAGCGGCCAAACATTTATCCGAGCCCAATCCTTGCCGCCCAGCACTCCCTCCAGCAGCTGCACTGCACGAACACAGAGGGGTGGTCATTTCTTGCGGCGCTTTTGCACATTGCTGCGCGTGATGCTACTACGAGCTAAGTGCTGCATGCTTTTGGATTGGAGGCCAGCCAGCTCACCGTGCATCTCAGCTGGAAGCGCAGGTCGGCTTGCGAGGGGGAAGCTGGTGGTGAGGCGTTCGCTGGACAGAGCAAGAAGAAGACCAATGGTAAGTTTTTTTATACTGAAGAAATCTCAAGACCTGAAGTCTGGACTAGCTGAAGTTTGTGGTATGAGGAGCAGTGGTTAGTTGAACTGAATGTTGAGATGGTCCAACTGACCTTCAGCTTGGGCTTCAGAGACTCAACAGCAGCCCGTGTGCTGCTATTTGCAGCTTGCTGAAAGAGGGACGCCAAGAGCCAGGATTAGAATGTTAGATAGATACAGTCTGAGATCTGACGATGCCATGCCTGAATATTGGTGTGAGGATATTTTTGCTCTGTTCTTGTCTTACCTTGCCGAGCACCCAGTCTGCTGAATCGAAGTACGCGCGCTCGTGGTCCTGAATTAGCAAGCAAGAACGCGGTAATGAAATGATCAAAGCTGCCAGGAAGCTTGCTTCTTGCTTCTACAGATTGTACTAGTGATGAAGTACACTGTCCGTACCTTGGATATCAAAGGCTTCTTGGGTGCAATTCCTCCGTACTTCTCAACACATGCCTGCAAAATCATACGTTCAAGGCATCAGAAACTCCTGGGCAGAGCCTGCACAGAGTATGCGTAAAAATCACGGATAAACATCTAAATCCTTATGAAGGTCCTCTAGAATCAAAAGAAAGAAAGAAAATAAAATCGATTTTCTGGAGCTGTGGGACGAGACATCGAACTTCTCCCGTTGAAAGGGAATCAGGGAAGGCTTATCCGTTTGTTCAGGGGTCAGGGCATCATGCCGGTCCAGACGCAGACGCTTCTCCAGTGGACTGACATAACGGGATGGTAAACACACACTAAACCATGGCTGTGTTTAGTTCCATATTACAAATAAACGAAAAATGCTACAGTGTGCTACAGTGTCTAATATAATCTTTTTTATTACCATTTTACAGATCTAAACACAGCCCATGTGTTCAGGCATCCGCCCCCTGCCTTTTTGACCACCCGATCAACCATATTATTTCACGGCTGAAAAGATGATCGGCCGAAAGCACCCGTTCGCTCATGGGATCGCGTTGCCTTGGTGCCGCGATGACAAAACAGGCATCCCTTTCGATCCCTCGCGCGACCAATAAATCATCAGGATGCCGCTGCGCTATGCGGCTGCTTTTGATCCACCAAAAGCATGTGACCGATCTACTGACGGCGATCTCTGAACGATGCCACGAAAACGACAGGATTCCGGAAACTGTTACCGGGTCGTCCGCTGCTCATGCACAATCCAAGCAGATGCAGTTGCAAAGCTGATAGAGAGATTCTCCGGCGGTCAGCTAGGTCACAGTGAAAAAGCAGGAATGGTCGTGGTCCATCATGGACGGGACCGAGGCCACATCACCTCAGAACCTCACAAAAAGTTTGAGTTTTGGCACTGTACCACATTTCGTTGTTACTTGTCAAATAATGTTCAATCATGGACTAATTAGATTTAAAATATTCATCTCGTGGTAATCAGTTAGACTGTGTAATTAGTTATTTTTTTCAACTACATTTAATGCTTCATACATGTGTTCGAAGATTCAATGTGACTAGTATTGTGCAAATATTTTTGGAAACTAAACATGGCCTTGGTTGAACAACAGGTTGCGTAAAGTTTAGTTTGCTTTAGATCCTTCATTCATTCCTTCACGGTATATTAAACTAAATCTTTGGTGGCTGCGGTCAACAAAAGCAGTTTCTTGGGCGTAATCTATAGCTGTCTGTATTAGTATTAAGATAGTGCAGAATCTTTAAATGCGTTGGGCATGGCAAGTTTGCTAGTAAGTAGAGGTGCTGAGGATAAGTGCACCTTAATCAATCTACACACACGTTAGGTGATGTCCTGTAATTACCTTTTTTTAGTGGCTAAACCTGATTGTTTGTGTTTAATGCGCAATTAAGGCCAGCAAAGAAAACATCACCATGGTATCAAAAAAGGGAAAAAACTGAAGAAACTTCCTCACTAGCAAGTTTCGAGTCTTTGCAGTTAGCACCGAAGGCAAGATATTTATTTTGTTAAAGAAACTGAACGCCGAAATGGGCAGACAGGGTAACCTCATGTTGTCCCTTTATCCTCCGATTTCTTCAACTGCTTGTCGGTTATACATTTTCTGGCAAGAAAGGAGTTAGGAAACGCTACTGCAGCTATCTTGGGAAGTTGGATGGACATGGTTCAGGAACTTCAGGATAGTTTTGAGAACACCTTCATAAGCAAACCCAGCAGCATTCAGAGTTGAAATACCTCAACACACACAAAATCTATTCAAAACGAATCATTGGCCTTCATGTGTTTCGAAATCGAACCAAGCATCACTCCCTGCGAAATCTGAACTATGTCGATCTCTCTACTACAGCACGATGTTAAGATCCCCATAATTCCGGGCGAAAAAAACATTTTTTGATCATTGATCAATAACTCAGAAGCTCTTCCGGGAAAAAGAAACATCGTTTTGTGATCAATAAACTCGGAAGCTCTAAGCAAGGTAAGAACTGATGCAAGCAACCAGGTAGTGGAACAAACAGGGCATGTATAGACAATGCATGTTTTGTGCGAGAAACCAATCCGCTGAAATCATGCAGAATTACCTCTTCCTCCTTGGAGGCCGGCGACTTGGCTCCATCGCAGCCTGCCATCTCCTGCTCTCTTCCTCCTCCTTTTCTCCCTCTTGCCAGCAAGCAAGCAAACAACACGCCGCCGCGAGTTTCAGTGCCTGAAGAAACAGGGAGGGAAGCCAAGAGCCGAAGAGGACGACGGTGAAACAATCGGCATGAAAGAGGAGGAGGCGTTGGGTAGTTGTTGAGGCGGAAACCTTGCGGCGCTCTCTCTGCAGGGAGACGGAGAGGAGGCGATGCCGAGGGACGAGGAGGAACGAAGCGCGTGTGCTGCGGAGGGGCGAGCCTGCTTATATAGAGCTCGTACGGGAGAGGGTGGGGGTTCAGACAGAGGTCGCGCAGCTGCACGAAACGCTCGCACAGCAGCTCGTCGATTCTCCAGCTGACACCGAGGCCTTGCAGGATACTGGATACCCCCCCTCGTGAGACCCTGCGGCGCTGCGCCCTCGCCTCGATCCGACGGCCGTCCGGTCGACGACGCGGCGCCAGGTGCCGTCACGTCGCGCACGCTCTCGGCGAAAAGCAGCGGCCGGGCGCGGGGCACGCGACGCGATCCTCGCTAGACGAGACGACATGCCACCAACCTCTGCCGATGGGTCGACGTGCCTGTACGCATCCGTGGCGTGGGTGTGCCCTCGCTCCCGGCGCGGCGTCCCCTGCGCCTGCGCCCGCGTCCGCCGCCGTGAACAAAGAAGGGCCGCCACGCCACGGCCTTGCTGGCGTGCGACGGGTGACGACGAGCGATCTGGCGAGGGGCACGCGACGTGAGGCCGTCGTCGCCGAATCGAATTTGGTGAGGCGTGAGGGTTTGGGCGAGGCGCGTGCCGTGGGGAATTCAAGTTAGAAGACGTCAAGGTCTGATGATCAGATTAATTAGCAGGCAATATGAAATCTGTAAAGCTTGGTTTCGTTGCATGTAATTCGATATGGCATTGAGACAATGGTTGTAAGGCTGGATAATTGCTTAGTAGCCCTTCTAAAAAAAATCTGATTCAAATGTGACATCGACTTCCTTGCATCCTTGTCCCCAGCTCCCCGTTGGATTCTAGTAGTCAGCTGCTGCAGTGCTGCCCTCATATATTCTCTCGCGTGCGAGCCCTGCTCCCTTGTCCCGGCTCCTTGCGGCGATGTGTCGCCGGATGATTGGCTCCTCCCTGCTCCAGCCTCGCTTTACCAAAGCCGGCTGCTCATGCTGGTGGCTCACTGGTTGCCATCCGGTCAAAATTCCGGTGAGTGCCTACCTTTCCCTCTCTCCCTTTTGTTTTGAAAAAAGAGAGAGAAAGAACTGGAATACCGTTGAGTGTGAGTGGTTATCTTGGCGTGTCAACTCGTGTTGCAAATCAATCCGATAAAGAAAACGTCATGATGCACATATCTCACGCGATCGGCATAAATGTTGTGTGTGGCTCCCATAGATCTGCGGGTTGCCCATGTGGTCCGAGGACATGCGCATCTTGATGAATATCGTCAGTGAATAGATGTTTTTGTCTTGATGCCATGACTATCTTCCTAGCTGTGTGGCACCTTCACTCCTTCAATCTGACTCCAACAATAGAGCGCAAAATGGGAAGGCATTTGGGAGTTTGCCTCGCGTGAACAGTAGAGTTTGGAGAGACAAAAACTTCGTCTCTCCAACAGTGAACGCAAAAACCGCGGGGAAGAGGAGGGGCAGCGCCGCACGCACGCCGGCCTCCCTTGCTCTGCCTGCTTCTCGGCCGCACGCACGCCACGCCGCACGCCGCACGCTCTACTACTCGCGGCCGGCTGCGGTGGAGCATGGGAAGGGGCCCCGGCGTGCATCCGGGCGGCCACGAGCGCGTCGCCGAGCGTGGCGGCGATGTGGACGCAGTCTGGGGTGAGGCAGTGCGCAGCGGTGAGCGCTTCCAGGGTGACGCGGAGGTGCGGCGCCGCCGCGGCAAGGCGGTCCTCCGTGCTGCCCTTGACGTGGATCGTGCGACTCGCGCGCACGGCGGCCGCATAGTGGATCGCTCCCAGGAGGCGGTAGGCAACCAACGAGCGCAGGAGCTCCCGCGGGAGGTTGCGGACGGCGCCGGTGCGGGCGTTGACGCGAAACTCGACCTCAGCCTCGGCGTACATCCAGGTGGCCACGGGCACGTCGCCAAGTGTGGGGGCGACGTCGACGCAGGGGGCGAGGCAGCACGCCGCGGCGAGCGCCTCCAGGGAGAAGCGGGGGTGCGTCGCCGCCGCGGCAAGGCAGTCCTCCGGGCTGCTCTTGCCGCGGGTCGCGCGCACGGCGGCGGCGTAGTGGAGCGCCACCGCCCGGATGCACGCCGGGGCTGCGGGCCAAGGGGGATCCGTCGGAGAGGAGGGAGAGAAGGGGAAGGAGGCTCGCGGTCGCCGGGATCCGCCGGAGAGGAGGAAGACCCAGCCTCCCCTGCTCCTAGCGTCCTCTGCTCCTGCGCGTCGTGCGGCGGTGCGGAGCTCGCCTGCCCGCGGGGCGGCGCTGCTTGCGCGCGGAGCTCGCCCGCCCAAGGCCGCGGCGGCACGGAGCTCGCCCGCTGGGGAGGGAGGGAGCCGCGTAGGGAGCGGTGCGGACCGCGGCGTGGCGAGCGGTGCGGACGCGGGCGGGGAGCTCCAGGGGGCGGTCGCGCGGCAAGGCGTGCGGCGGAGGCCATAGCGGGTGCGGCGGGAGGAGTGGCGGGTGCGAAAGGAGACGACGGCGGAGCCCCATCCTCCAGCGCTTTCCTCCGCCGGAGCTCCCCGGACCCCTCTCCTCTGCTCCCCTCCCACCGGCAGCGGCGCATCGAGCGACGGCAGTTTGCATTTGAGGAGAGAGGGAGTGTATATTTGTACCTTCTCTCTCCAGCGACGGCAGTTTGCCTCGCGTGTTGACTCGCCTGTTGGAGAAGGTGCCGTGCGCGCGCAGTGCCGACTGGAGATGCATTTTGCTTTTGCCTTGACTGATGCCTCGCCTGTTGGGGTTAGTCTCAGTGTCAACAATATGCATTAAGCGTACTTATGAAGAACCATTTCTTGATGAGCTGTTAGGGTTTTTGGACAACACCAGGTCCAAACTCACATGCTTAAGAGTAGAATGCACCTCTTCTTGGGCCACGGCGTGGGTTCCCAAAAGAATTGGCATTGTATATCCTTTTCCTTCATAAATGCATAATAATGTTATAGAAGATGACATCACTATGTTCACTTGGTTATGTCTGGTGGCTTACTGGCTAGCTGGTGGCTGATGCTGATTTGGTATGAGAAAAAAACACTGCTGGCTGATTGGCTGACAAACCAAGCGAAAAGAGTGATGTGCTATTTTTTTTTCCTTGATAAATGCATAATCCAAGTGTGCTATTTCCATATTTTTTTTTGTGAAAGTGTGCTATTCCATATGATCAATCCAGGCATAATTTTACTCGAATCAAGTGGCCAAAGTTTGACGTTATAGCAACGACGCATAAAGGTAGTGCACGAGTCCCGTTCAGAACTCAGGTTTTTTTTTATTCAATCTAAATCGAGTCGCTGTAAAATGCTGCAATCTAACTATGGTCTCAATAAGTGATACTTCTAGATGGTTTGTATGCGAAGTCATTTATTTATAGGTACCTTCTCTTATGGTGGTCCTTCCAAGTAAAGCTTGGGAGGTGCCTGGTTTGAGAAAATCTTCACTGGTGATATTAGCTAGTACATTTTCATTTCGGGTCATGGTAGGCTAAACCTATCAATCAGACTGTAATGCCAATAACAAAAGCCATTTGCTCGAAAATTAAGATACACACGCGAAGCAACTGATGTGGTGTGATCTTTGAAGCCAAGGAAGGAACATCCACCCATATGTGTCCACAGGAGGTTGGATTGGATAAGATCATGACAATTCAGTAAGCCATTCTCTGAAACCCAATTGATCCAGCCTGCCGGGAATGTATCTAATGCAGAACGGGGAAATGACATTAGCTTGAGTATGTGTTTATTAACACAAGTGTTTCCAACCAAATGATCCAACCCAAATGAATAGTGGAGTACTGCTCCAGTTGGATGTCACTGTCTGTGTGTTGTATCAGCCCCGGAGACTACTAAAGCCCTGGCCGATCGCTTGTCGGCACGGCATGCATACCAGTCACCAAGCTGGCGTTTCAATGCAATGCAACGACAGATCCGAGGCTTTTGGAATCTCACACCCGAGCAACGTGTGGCACCAATCCATCGGGTTTCGGTGGACAGAATCAGATGCATGATTATAGTATGACTGGCTGGGACCCTGTGAATTATTCGAAAGGATTGTTTGCAGATTTTGTTGCTGGGTTTCAATCTAGGGTCGATGATCATGAATGTGACAGCAAATGAATCCTCACAAGGTTGCCAAATCATACCTTTGGTCATGGACTTGAATCGCAAACACATCTGTGAATGTTCCGCTAAAGAACGCAATGCAAACAGTGTTCATTTTTGTTTTGCGTAGGGTAGGGAGCAGAAACTAAATATCTTCATCTCCATCTTTTTCAGTAGGGAACTAGATGTGAATTTTAGGGTACACTTTTTTCAGCTATTCCTTTGAGGAACATCAGGCACTAAAGTGAAGAATCTTAATCTTTTTCCTCTGATGCATCTGTATGGTTTTGTCTGTTTTCATTCGTATCTTTCCGTATTCATGGATTGACCCAAAGGAAAATTGATCGGAATATTTTCCGGATTTCTGACGGGAAACAGGAATCCACATTTCCTTTCAGCTTATTCTCAGCAACACATCATATTGGCACATAGCACGAGGTATAGATGGCCAAACGTGCAGCCCGGCTGGCCCGGCAATAACACTATTCGGCACGACGCTACTTGGCACTAAGTCTTAATCGTACCGTGTCGTGCTGGCACTGCATGCTAGCTACTCGGCCCAGGCCCAGGCACTTAACATGCCGTGTCGTGCTGGTGGCACGGTTAGAACGCTGTGATAGTGCCGGTCCAGGCAGTACCACCATAAAAAAGGCTCAAAACACTCAAAATTCGGGTTTGGGGACGGACTCAAGGAGACCGGAGTTGGGAGAGGATAATGGGATTCGAAGGGGAAGAAGTCATGCGGTAGTGCTGTGCTGCGCCGACGGCGGAGGCCCACGCACTACAATACGCGCGTGTCGTGCTGGCACTGATACTAAACTCACCGTGTCGTGCCATGTTCGTATCGTGTTTTTAGTGCCGTTTTCCATGCAGCTCATCCAACACGGTCCATCTGGCCATCTATAGCACGAGGTCGCATGCCAGCAGCCTCGTATTGGATAGCCACGATCTTTTCTTTTGGGGCAGTTTAGCGACTGTAATTTTTTTTTTGCATGGGTAAATTTGCCAGAAGATACTTCTCAAATTATTTGCTGTAGGACACGGGCTATAGGTGGTGAAAATGTTTCGAGCGGTTCCACCCGGACGTGCTCTCGGGACACTACAAGAAATCTGTTGATCTATGACGAATTTTTCGTGATGTTCTTAAAAAACATCACAATGCCGCACCATCTATGACGATTCCCTTATTTCCGTCATGGATTTGAAGTTCCGGGTTCTAGGCCCAAAAATCAGTGACGTTTTATCAATTTCATCACGATCCGGCCCACAACAAAATGACGTTTTAACAAATTCATCACGATCAATAAATTAAAAATTACCATAGTCTTTTTGACCTATCAAGTATATGGCACAAAATTTTTATATACCGAATTTTTTTATAAAATAGAGATAGCCAAAAAAATCGAACTTGCAACCTGCAAAATAAGATGCATCTACAATTAGCTACTTATTGCATCGTTATTCTTTTTTGGTATTCAGTGTATTTGTCATGACTCTTATTTTGTTCCTGCTATGGCCAAATCCACAGCCCACGTTGACTATTAATAATTCAAACAACGAATGTTGACTATTAATAATTAAAAAAAGTGGCTAAGCCGTTGAGGGATTGAACCAGAGACCTTGCAGCCGACGCAGACTTTTTTTTTCCTCAGGCCGACGCAGCCCAGCTCCACTCGGCCCACACCAGCCCAGGTTGTCAATTGAAATTTGGCCGACGCAAACTTTTTTTTTTCATAAGGCCGGCGCCGCAACCCAGCTCCACTCGGCCCACACCAGCCCAAGTTGCCAATTGAAATGTACCCATTAAACGAAAAAATGGCGCAGGCAGAGGGGTTTCGAACCTAGGACTTTGGAGCAGACTCCACAGCGACTTACCCCTAGGCTACGAACATTGTTGTGTTTACTTTCGCATTTTAAATATTTTGTATATTTAACAATAGATCCATCCATTTTGTGAACAATGTATACCCTAATTTTTGCAAAATCTAACTTAACTTTTATTTCAACCTTAAACATCCATAAAACGATTCTATGGCAATTTCCATAATTTTTGGAGAAGTTTTAGATATTACTATCATTATTTTATATTAAGGTTGTAGGTAGAAGTTTGAATTATCCCTATCAAATATTTAAAATTTTCTTCCATTTTTGGGATATCAGCCATAATAGAATGGAGACACTTAAGTATATTTTTTGGGGATTTGTTTAGATATTATTCTAGATACTTGTAGTTCAAATAATAATTACTTTCAACAAGCATGCAAAAATTCATTGAAATGGTAGAAAATACCAAATCTGTTCGAAAATTCTTGAAACTCCTACATGGCAACTTAGATGTTGTCTGTTACACGTAAAAATTGTATTGGGAGCTATAAGATAGATAGTTTTGCAATTTACTTCACAAGGTTGTCTTAATTTGATATTTAAAAATAGAAAAATAAATTTTTTGCACAACAAGTGGCTGTGTAAATGAACAAATGTTTATATATGGATATTTGTAAGGTTGTTTCCAAATTTGTGGTGTATATGAGGAATAGAAAATTTTAGAGTGTATAAACTTCAAAGTTTGACTTAAGTTGTAAGAAACTATTTAAGAGATGTAGCCTTTTATTAATGATGTATGGTCTCAGTTCACTAAAACTATTTAAAATTTTTATGGCAATATTATGGACCAAAAATATGTTGCCATGTCAATTTGTAGAATTTTTTTGACCAAATTTAGATATTATTGTAATTATTATGTTGTAATTCAGAGATAGAAGTTTGAGTTGTCTCCAGATGATAATTAAATTTTCCATGTATCTTCAAGACATAGGTTAGAATGAAACATATGATCCTAAATATGATTTTTGTGCAATTTTTTAAAACATATTGGAGGTACATATAATTCAACTTCGAGTTGCTTTCAATAAGCATGTAGAAAATTATTTAAATGATAGAAAATACCATATGTGTCCAAAAATTCTTGAAAATCCTACATTACAACCTAAAAGTTGTATATTACATTTAAAAAATGTATTTGTGTATTTAAGATAATTTCTTTTACAAATTACATCACAATGATGAATTAATTATTTGAAAATGAAAAAAATGCTAAACAGGCCAAAAATCCTGGCTCTGGGCCGGTTTCTCAGTGTGCTTACACGGCCCAACAATTCTCGTCCATTCATCCTTGATATAATAGTTAAAATGATGCGTGCTTCTCCTGCAACCCTAACTATATAACAAACGGCTCCCTCCCAACCCCATCCACTCGGCACTCCGCCTGCTCTCCTCCCCCCCTCGCACCCTCCGCTACCGCGCCCCTCCGCCCCCCACTCCACCACCGCCACTTCTACAGCCTCCTCCTCAACCCCACTAGGTAGGCACCCTCGGCCCACCTCGCACGGTCGCGCGTCGCCCCGCCCCCGTCCACAAGCCCCACGTTTTGTGGGTGGGCGGGCAGGCAGGCAGGTGTGAGGCAAGGCCAAGCGATTCTCATGTGGAAGGAGAAGGTGGCAGATGGCCTGGCACGCTTCCTCGCCGACTCCCCGGTCTCGCCTTCCCCGGGCTGTAGAGTTAGGGCTGAAGAATCAATTTTTTTTGGGGATTTTGTGTTCGGTTTTCTTCCGAATCCGCGATGTTTACTTGAGCCTTTTTGAATCCACTCCTAGATCTGTTAGAGCTTGTTGAGGCGCATCTATGGCTGGAGTTTCGCTTCGATTCATCGTGTTTTGAGGAAGTAATTTTGGATCAAAGTTTGGAGGGTACTATTCTGTTCGTGTTGCTTCCTTGTCTGTTCTTGTTATCGGTATAGGAATCGAGGTTGGGGGCGAGTGCGAGGACCAGGCGAGGCTCGTGGGCACATAGGCTGCACCAGCAGCCCACGCGGCGGAGTCCAGGTGCGGCGTGCCGACGGCAAACGTGCGCTGGCCAGAGGCTTGCTTGGCTCGGTCGGCTCGTGAGAATATCTGGGGCGCAGAGCAGACCACCAGGTGTACAGCTAACCAGCAAGCAGCAGCAGTCAGCGCGCCAAGGCAAGCTTAGCTCAGCGCATCCACGCGAAGGTTTGCTCAAGCTCATACTTGCGGGAGCATGGCCGGGCTTAGTTTGTGTGGCTGCTTAATCATTCCCTTATAATTATTTGTAGATGTAGCAGTACTCTTGTGTGTAGCAGGTCTCATTTGGCGTGCTAGAACATTTGATTTGCCTGTCCTAATGAATTATTTTTTTATCACTAGTATCAATTGTCGAGCATAGTATTTTAATTAAGTGTACAACATTAATTACACTGTTATAATAGAACCAGTTTGTGGTGCTGATCCATTATTTTCTTGCTTGTTTTTTTCCCAGGGGTAGGAACAATTGGCGAGACTCGGATAAACATGAAAAAGCCATAGTTGTCATGTAGTCCTAGTGCTGCCTCCAAGTTAGGTTATATTCACATTTTCTGGTCAGCTTGTAGCTCATTCACCTATGTTACTTGTGTTACTTTATTTTCAGAAGTAAAATACCTGCAACTAGCACTTCAGATGGAACTAGTTAGCAAGGCTAGCTACATAAACTTTGTCTAAGTATCTGTAATGTTTTTCCTTGAGTTACTTTTCAGAGACTAACTGTGATCACTTGTTGGTATTATTATTTCAGGGGCAGCTTGGCTTAGTGATGCAACATCAATAGCTTATTCCTAGGTGGTTGCTCCTCACCAAGTATGGGCCAAAAAGGAACTCATTTGCTGCTGGCATTTAGGGTTGTGCTTTCCTTCAAAGTCCTAGCTGTTGAAAAAATTGAATATAGATGGTAAGTGGCCATGACTATGGGAAGTGGGGCTAGTACTGCAATATTGTCAGATTTTCTACTAGATTGAAACCAAAGTTAGAATATGATTCCATGCTGAAATATTAAATCTGTTGCATGCTTGCAGTTTTTATGGACGAGAGAAGTATAAAGATCAAGAACCAAGTGCATCGAATTTGTTTGAGTGCCTCTACAGAAAAAAGAGAAATGATACACCTTATGTACAGATTGTCATAGCATGTTAGCTTTCAAATACGGCTCATTGCAATTAATTCTGGATGAAATTTTTTTAAGTGATTTGATGTTGTATGTGATGAAATGCTCAATTAAACTATTTATGTGATGAGATGTTAATTTCTTATTGATATATCTTGGGTTGGGCTGAAATGATCATGTTGTTTATATGGGCTATGTAAATGGGGCCCAAATTGGCTCATGCGCCTGCTGCCATGTTGTTGTCCATGTCAGCATCCATGTGGTGTCATGTCATCACCACTTTCCATGTCACTGCCACATCAAATTACATGTTATCATTGCCATCCACGTCATCTCCATGTCAGCAGCCATGACATCCGCCATGTCATCGATGCGTGACATGCAATTGAATCCGTGACGAAAATTATATTGTTTGTAACATTTATTTTCGTCATAGAAAATGGGCTTTGGTTGGGCTTCGGGGGCCCGGGGATATTCTTTGATGTTTTCGAAACGTCATGGATCAAGCAATTTATGACGAAAATTTAAGAAACGTCACGAGGTGTGATCTATGACGCTCGATATATGACGCTATTTGAGATCGTCATAGATACTGCTTTATGACGGTTTTTTAGTGATCTGTGACGAAATTTAAACGTCATGTATCACCAGATTTTTTGTAGTGGGAAGAACATCTCCATCCCTGTTGATGCTTCTTCTCACACAATCCGCAGGGTTCGATCGGAAGCTAGCTTCCCTCTCGAACAGTTCGAGCCCTCTTCGGTACTCCTCAAGCACACTCCAATCAGATTGCGATGGAAATCTGCAAGGTAGGAGGACTCGAGGGTAGATTTTTGGGTTGGATCCGCAACCCATCAAGCGGTCTCGCTGACGGTGGATCCCCACAAGTTAGGGTTCGGTCCCCAAGCGGAGTCAAGGAATCGGCGCTCACCTCCTCCATGCCCGTTGCGGGAAGGAATCTTGGGCGTCAACCCCCGGCTGGCGACACGTGGTGGGATCAGGGATTGCGGTGAAAGGACCTTGGGCGGTGATGGAATCCGTCCTGCTCAAGGTATCTCAGCCGAGCTGGCTCCTAGCGGAGATGGAAGCCATCCCGATCTAGGGTTGCACATCCCAACTGATGCCCCTCCCCACTTCTCCTCTATCGATTGTTTCGTGAGCTATTTTCTTCCATCCAAACCAAAATCTTGCGCACAAGTGGTTCGCGCAATTCCTCCCCTATCGATGGCTCCACCGACGGACAGAGGAGGAGATCGGCGGGATGGCTTCGGTGCTGGTCGCGCCGGACGTGGTACGGGACGTACCAATGCCCGCACCAACATCTGGCAGAGGATCGATGGGAGGGACCAGCGCAGGGGCAATCAAGGCGGTAATGCTGGTTCTGATCCTCATCAGGATGCTAGATCTGGATATGGTGGAAGGGGTGCTAGCCAAGAGGATCTGGATGAAGAAAGCAGACAATGGGGATTTGCTGATTCTAGAGGAAACCTAAGTGGTGATGGGGCCGCTTCCAGCGTTTGGGAGCGAGCAGCAGGTAAACAACTTTTTTCTGATCGATCTGAGTTTGGGGGGAATCTTCTAAATGGGCTAGGAATAATGAAAGAGGGTCGGGGAATCAGAACACTGATGAAGCTCCAGATCTCAAGGGTAGTGAAAGGTCTTACTCTGATAAGAATCAATCCATGCCTCCTTCCAAAACTCAGATGAAAGAAATAAGCAAGAATCTGAGAGTTAGACTGGCTTGTGAGGCCTGTGGGCTGAAAAATCACTCAATTGAAGATTGTAGGAGGAAATTGTTCTGTGAACTTTGCAGCTTTGCCAATCATGTTACATTAGATTGTAAAAGAGAACCATTCTAGAATGCTGGTCCTAAGTTATGTGCTGCCCAAGTCCATAAGCATAGTTTCTTCTTTATTGATGAGAACATAGATCTTAAGGCTTCCTAAGACAAAACTAGTACTGCTATTATCACTATGGTCAAGGGTGACCTGACTGCTAAAATGATTGAAAATGAATTTACCAGACTTGTTAGCAGTGCACACTGGAAATGGTCAGCTCGGCAGATTGCAGATAACAAATATACTATGAGGTTTCCCACCCCCAAGATGGTACTGGATTATAGTAAAAAATATAGATGCTCAGTTCACAGTGGAACCCTGGTCCTCTGCTATGAATGCCAAGGGTCAGTTACAGCAAGCTTGGTTTAGAGTGAGTGGGATACCTGTTGATCAGAGAGGTTTCGTACCATTGTCAAGATTGGTGGGCTGGTAGGCAAAACCATGGCCATTGATGAGAGCACCAGATTCAACAAAAAATATGTGAGAGTGAAAATCGCTTGCAGAAATGTGGATATGGATCCAGACTCTGCTGAAAGTACCTTGGAACTGTTCATCTATGACTTTTTCTTTGAGAGGGAATTATCACATGATGAAAGAGTTGATCACCCTAAAACTAAGATTCCTTCTGAGACACATGACCTCCAACCTAGCCCCAAAAAGCCCAGGACAGACCATACTGGTAGAGAGCCTGAAGTTGAGGCACATGAAGAAAACAAGTTTCAAGCTGACTCATGAGGAAAGTATAAAGGAAGGATTTGTCTCGATACAGGAGAAACCTCTAAGACAACTGGCTCTGCTAACACTCAGTTTCACAACATTTGGACCAAGGAGGCTGCTGATCCTAGTCAGAGCAAAAAGAAAAATGACACTGCTAGGGTCTTCCAAGTTGAAACTGATATTCTCTCTCCAGAAGATACTATTCCAGCTGCTACCTATGTGCCAAGTGGTGAAATGTTTCAAAAAGAGGAGTCTGGTGAGGTTAGTGTGGACAGTTCTGGATATATTAATGAAGTTCACAAGATCTTAGGAGCTGATACTGTATCATCCAGAAGGCATGAGGATCTTTTCATGGCAAGGTGTGATCATCTTGGAAATGTCAAAAACTTGATCAACTCCAAACCCACCAACACACACCTGTCTGATCTGCTAGAGCATGGTGCTGCCTGCAAACTAAAAGAGTGTATTGAGCTGGATAACAAATCTGAGGAGTTAGATATGGAGAAATTGGAGAATCCAAGTGATAAAATGAAGGCTCTGAGACAAGAAAGAAGGTCTTCTGAAAGGGTGATCCAAAACATGAATTTTTCTACTAGCTGTTCTTCAAGAATTCTCTCCAGCAAAAGGACTCTAGAAGGTAACAATGATTCTTCCAACTCTTTTTCTATATTGGGTAATGATGAAATTATTGATAGATCTATGTCTATGGGAGTTAAACTTGATGTCAGCTCTTTTGCTTCTATTGACATTCTTAAAAACATGGAAAATGCTAGAATTGCTTTAAGTAAAAAACAAATTCACCCTGCTCCTGCTCACATCAGCAATGACTCCTCTTTTAATGACTCTGAGGTGCTTAATTTAGAACTTGATTCAAAGCCTGATTGTGTAAATTCTGATAATGATGTGGAGTCTGATTTGGAGGATTTTACTCTGGTAACCTCTAAAAGAAAAAGAAAACCTACTAATAGATTTATGCCTTCAGGGAGGAAACCTCCCCAATCCAAGAGCAAGAAAATTTCTTGCTCTTCCTCCCACCAAAGTACCAAAAACAAGGAAAGTCCTTGTGGTGCTGGTAGGGTGCAAAAATCCAAAAATAAAAAATCATGAAAGGTTTAATCTAGAATTGTAGGGGCATAAAAAAAGGGTGTCTCCTCTTTTCTTAAAAACCTCATATCTAAACACAAATTTCACTTCATTGGTCTCTAGAAAACAATGATAGAGATAATTGATGACAAAATCTTGAGGAGTTTTGACCATAATAATGATTATCTTTGGAAATGGGTACCATCCAGAGGAAAGTCTAGGGGTATCCTAAGTGACATAAATACTGACTTCTTGGAGGTGGGAAGCTTCTCAAACGAAAAATATATGTTACAATTGGATCTTTGGGAGAAACAACTCAAATGCAAATGGAATTTCTTGAATATTTATGGTGCTGCTTAGCCAGAGGACAAAAATGAGTTTCTAGCTGAGTTAGCCAGATTTTGCAGCAAAAACAAGCTGCCCGTCCTGGTCGGTGGTGACTTTAATATTATCAGGTTCTCCACTGATAAAAATAAACCCACAGGTGTGCACAAGCACACTGATTTGTTCAACAATATAATCTCAACCTTTGAGTTGCTAGACATCCCTCTGGTTGGAGACAAGTATACATGGTCCAATAACCATCAGATTCCAACCTTAGAAAGATTGGACAAAATTCTTATTTCTAAGCAATGGGAGGACTTGTTCTCCATTGTCTTTGTGTATAAACTTCCTAGGGAAGTTTCTGATCATAACCCACTGATTCTCTCTACTCAAGATCACAATCCTTGCAAAAAGCTCTCATTTAGATTTAAAACAGCCTTGCTCAAGGACCTGGAGTTCAGACCCTTGGTGCAAAACATTTGGGAGAAGCCTTGCTATGCTTCCTCCTCTCTAAATAGAATCCAAAGCAAACTTAAACGTATTAAACAATATTTCAAAGGTTGGGGGTTTAATAAGCAAGGGGTGCAGAGGAAAAGGAAAAAAAGAAATGCAAAAGATGAATTATTGGTCTTGGAGCAGATTGAAGAAGAGAATCCCTTGCCTGCTGACCAAATGTTAAGGAAAACATGGCTAATCTCTGAACTTTTCAGAATTAGTGAGGAAGAAGAGTTCTACTGGAAGTTAAGATCTCATGACAGATTATTACATGAAGGGGATATTAACGCTGAATACTTTCATAGATTGGCTAATGGTAGAAAGAGAAGAAATATAATCCTTCAAATGGAAGATGGAGATAAGGTGGTTGAAGGTGATGTGGAGTTGTTAGCTCATGCAACTGATTACTATAAAGATATGTTTGGCCCTGCTGAGGGTAATAAATTCCCTTTGGATCCTACCATGTGGGATGCAGAGGAAAAAGGTAGTGATGAAGAAAATAATATATTGTGCCAATCTTTTTCTGAAGAGGAAATCAAATATGCACTTTTCCAAATGAAAAAAAAACAAAGCAGCAAGACCTGATAAAATCCCAATAGAGTTCTACCAATCCTGCTGGGAAACTATCAAAACTGATATTGTAGATCTCTTTGATGACTTTCATAAAGGGATACTACCAGTATGCAGACTCAATTATGGAGTGATCACCCTATTACCAAAAGTGCAGGATGCTATTAGGATCCAACAATTTAGACCTATTTGCCTCCTGAACGGCCTTTACAAATGAATCACTAAGACATTGACACTAAGATTGGAAAAACTGGCAGATAAATTAATCTTGAAAACTCAATCTGCCTTCCTGAAAGGTAGAAATATTATGAATGGGGTCATGGCCCTCCATGAAATTCTGCATGAAACCATGAAAAAGAAAGAAGTTGGAGTTGTCCTTAAACTGAATTTCGAAAAAGCTTATGACAAAGTCAATTGGAACTTCCTCTTTGACTGTCTCAAACTTTGGGACTTTTGTGACACTTGGATTAATTGGATCAAGGATGTTGTCACTGGGGGTACTGTTTGTGTGAAACTAAACAATGTTGAGGGTCCCTACTTTGTTAGCCATAAAGGGGTTAGACAGGGATCCCCTCTCCCCAATTTTGTTGAACTTTGTGGCTAATTGTCTAGCCAGAATGGTCAGGCAAGCTCAGCAAAATGGTTTACTATGTGGACTGGCTGATAACTTGATTCCCAAAGAAGTGGCCATACTCCAATATGCAGATGACACAATTATTTATCTCAAAGATGATTTAGAAATGGCCAGGAATATGAAACTATTGTTATACCTCAATGAGGTAATGTATGGGCTAAAGATTAACTTCTCAAAAAAATGAGGTTATTTTGATCAATGGAGATGATACCAAACACTTGCTTTATGCTGATCTTTTCAACTGTCAGACTGGCGCTTTCCCTATCAAATATCTGGGTGTTCCTGTAGGCCCTGGGAGACAACATGTGAAGGACTGGACCCCTTTGGAAGAAAAGAATTTGAAAAAACTTTCCACGTGGAAAGGAAGCTCCTTATCCATGGCTGGTAGATTGACTCTCATCAACTCCAGTTTATCCAGTTCTTTCATATACCACATGTCTATGTATCTTCTTCTTAAGACCACTACTGATTTCCTAGACAAACAAAGAATGACCTTCCTGTGGCAGGGGAATGAGTCTAAAAAGAAGTACCACTTAATCAAATGGGAAGTCATCTATAAAAGTAAATACAAAGGTGGCTTAGGCATAAAAAACATTAGGAAAATGAACATCAGCCTCTTAACCAAATGGTGGTGGAAGTTAGAGAAGGAAGATGGATTATGGCAATCCATAGTTAAAGCTAAATATATGCATGGAAACAATTTGGTTGCTGCAGTTAAATACAGGGTTGATGACTCTCATGTCTGGTCTGACCTCCTTAAAGTCAGATGCTTCTATTTAAAAGGGAGATCCACAAATGTTAAGAATGGCAAATGCACATTATTTTGGGAAGATCCTTGGTTATACCAAAAACCTCTATGCATTCTATTTCTAGTACTCTATGATCTCTGTCAAGACAAACTCATTTTTGTGCACACTTTTTTTGCTGAAGCAAGCCCAACTGCTTTTTTCTAGATGGCTTCCTCGGGTCCTTTTTGAGGTGTGGGTTTCTTTGATAAATGAAGTCTATTCTTATCCATTTGAAAATATGAATGATGAAATCTTGTGGAATTTGTGTAAGAGTGGGAAGTTCAAAACAAAATCTGTCTATGATATGTTGTGTTCTGGGGATTCTGGCCTAGCTTATAAATCTATCTGGAAAGCCAAGATCCCTCATAGGATCAAAGTTTTCCTTTGTCTGCTGAAAAATAAAGCTACCCTTACTAAAGATAATTTGCTGAAAAGAAACTAGCAATGTGATCCTTCCTGCTACTTTTGCTCTGCTGATGAAGATATTGATCATTTGTTCTTCCTTTGCCCAGTGGCTAAAGTAATCTGGGGAGTAGTTGCTATTTGTTTGGGTGCTAGTAATATTCCTGAAAACATCAATCAATACAATTACTAGATTAACCACTGGCTACCACATGGTCAGCTAGTTTACACCTTCTGTATGGCTGCCATATGTTGGGCCATATGGAAACGGAGAAATGAAGTCTGTTTTGAGAATAAAGTGCTGAAAAACCCCACTAATATCATACTATACGCTTGTGCTCTCAGGACATACTGGGCAGGTCTTTATGGGTCAGATATGCAAGGAAAAATTCTGGAAGGTGTGAGGATCCTGGTGTCTTGCGTCCACAAGGTGATGGCTCGGCAGAAACGCGTCCCACCTCATTTGTTACTGGATGGACCTTCTCAGCTGAGGGACTCAAGTGAAGATGTATCGGAGGAAGACGCCTAGAAGCTACCAGTCTTACTTCTACCTTTGTCTTCTCGTCGGTGCTCTTGGTTGTGCGCTATTTCGTTGTGAACTCTGTTGGTTGTCTTTGTCTTAGACTCTCTGTATTCGAGACAGCATGAGAATGAAAGTCATTCTCAAGGCCTGATCTCCTGCACTGTGTTCTGTTTTCTTAGTCTCGTAACATTTGTGTAATGACTGGTATTTCCGTTCTTTAATGGAAATGGGGCCTCAATTAAAAAAATTGTTGTAGGACACTATTCAATATTCAAATTTACCTTTACTAGTGGACATCATTAGAGTAGAGGTGGGAGAAAACAAATCAATTGATGAAAATGCCCCTGCTTGCCATTGTTCTTCAGGCGATGTTAGGAAGAAAATTCTTTTCTGTTTTTTGAGGAATTAGATAGATCTTTTCTGTTGCATCAGGCGTGATCGATCTAAATTTCAGGAAAACGCTACCTATCAACTATACACCGTTGGGATTAAACAACTTTCTCCCGTGAATTCTCTCTCCAAGAACGAACGAACTCTCCTCCAACACTCTCTCGGTGGCAACTTTTGGCAGGCACGCAGCACGCTTGCTTCCCCTGTTCGCGCGATCGAACGCTGGGAGCCGCACGCAGCAGCAGAACATGCGGGCCCGCGACGCGCAAGCGGAGTTGGAATTCTTTCCAGCCACCGCGGGCGACGAGGAGCGGGGCGCCTGCTCATCGTTCTTGGCCGCGGTGGCTGCCGTCGAGGGGTCTTTTAGTCTATTCACCATATTTCTTCCTCCCCTCACATGAAAATAATATTTCATTAATCTTGGTGTCCATAAGCAAATTGGGATAGTTAATATTGAATGGTGTCCGATAGCAAAGATGTATCTATCTATTATTGTATTATTTAGCCAATAAACGGAGTCTCCACGTTCGCTCTCAAGGCATAGAAATTCCCACGTTAATCAAAAAAATAGAAAAATAAAAATTACCCACCACTGCCATTATAATAAAAATTAGCCTAAAACACCCCTGTGCCTAATTAAAAATCACCCACCAATGCTATTATGAAAAATTAAATATAAAATATTATTTAGCTATGTATCAGTTATTAACATATACTATTAATAAAAACTAAAGCTAACAACAATCAATCAAAATAAAATTAAAATAAGAATAATTATATGCATAATATTTTTAAAGCTCAACAAATCAAATTGTTATTATAGGTAGACTATATTTGAATTGTTTTAACCAACAATAAGATATAATTTACGATAATGAATAGGATGATGTATTATTAAAAAAATAGTATAATCATTAAGTAAGGATACAACAACATGCAAATTTTTGAATTTTCAATACTAGCCGCGCAAATGCGCGTTATACGCCTAGTTGTCTTATTATTTGGCCAACAAACAAAGTCTCCACGTTCGCTTTCAAGGTTTAGAAATTCTCATGTTAATCAGAGAAAAAAAGAAAAATTAAAATTACCCACCACTACCATTATAAAAAATTAGCCTAAAATAACCATACACATGTTTATAAATTACCTACCAGTGACATTAAAATATATTTCTATTTATAAATATAAATATATCCATCGTTTTGCAAATCAAGCTACATATCGTGCAACCTTGTCGTTACCGAGGGAGGATCTTTGACATTACTTCAAACGTTTGTTGCCGATATTGCTATAAGATACTACCGCAACAATTAACACCACAAGCTCAAAAAGAATTAACACTACAAGCAGATCACGAATCAGAACAATATGATCATGTCATGATTGGTATACTAAGCTCATCAGGCTTGAACATGAACATAGGTTGTTGAAATTCTGAGTGGAATCTTGTGCTCTGCACTATATGGAGATTTGTTGGCTTCCAAAAAGCAAGAAATTTGGATCCATTGTTTCCCAAAAGAAACTAGGCCATGGAGGCATAGCGCCATGCAACAGATGACGGAATTAAACATAGTAGCAATAGATGACCAAGAGGATCATAAAGTAGTGAAGCTAGCAAAAAAACAACTGAGTTAGTTGAACTGAGTAGTGAGCAGCATTACTGCAAGAGCTGTCAGATAAGAAACATGTTACTAATACTACTAGTGAAAGATAGTAGCTAAGATCGAGGAGATACACAGTCATGACAGGTTAGAGCGTGCGCTTGCCATGCGGCCACATCACTAATAAAGAAAGATGTAGGCAAAAGAAGGTATCATTGTACTAGCAGCAGAGAAGCACACTTGATTACTGAAACAAGTAGCATGTGATGAGAAAGATTTAAAATTATGAATAATAATTAAATAAAAATATAAAATATATTTAAAATATCAATACTAACTGCGTAAATACGCGGTCACCTCACTAGTTTAAGTAGTATCCCATAGTAAAATCAACATCAACATTGAACATCAACATTGAACGTGTCCAGCAGCAAAATTACTCTTTTTCATTTTCCATATTAAAGTTCCCGTATCCTTTTCCAGGCCTCCGCATGTGACGCCATGGACCAATCCTGTTCTTTCTTTCATGATTGCTGCTGCGCCTGCGCGTTTTTCGGCAGCGCTCTGTGCTGTCGGGCTGCCAAGCACTCCACGAGGGCACCAACGCCACGCCCAGTCGCCCAGGCCAGCGGTGGCAAACTTTGCGTGCGTGTGTGCGATGCGACGTGATGCGGCGACGTGGGGGTGTGTTTAGATGCTCAAACTCCTCCAAACTTTCTAAATTTTCCATCAATCGAAATCACATCAAAATATTAAATATAATAAATGATCTATGTATGAAGTACGAAATATAGATAAATAAAAAAACTAATTACATAGTTTTGATATACGTTGCGAGACGAATCTTTTGAGCCTAGTTAGATCATGGTAGGACAATATTTACCACAAACAAACGAAAAGTGTTACAATGTGCTACAGTATCCAATGTGACTTTTTCTACCCGTTTTCCAGAGATCTAAACACAGCCGTGATGCCTTTGCACTTTTCCTAATTCCTAGGATGGCAGATATAGCTAGTAGTACGCTTGTCTGTTCTCGCGTTTCAGCCCAAAAATTCTTCTGCGCACGTAGGCCGGGCTAGCTACCGCAGCTCTGGCTCGTAGGCCGGGAAGCAAGTGAAGCTGGAGAGATACTGCCGTTCAATCAGCTTTCCAAAAGACCCAATCTTTTCAGATATCTTTCACTTTTTTTTTTGTCTTCAACCAATCTTTCATTTGTAGTTTTAACGTTTTACGGTTTTACCGTGGGCAGAGAATCTCGATCTTCAATGAGGGGCGGATCCAGCGTGGGCAGAGAATCTCGATCTTCATGCAGTCAAGGCCCCCTAGCCTCCCTTACAATTTTCTAGCCATGAATGAAGAGGAGGAAGAAGAAAAGGAGAAGAAGAAAGAAGAAAAAGAAAGGAGAAAAGAAGAAGATGGAAAACTCAACCCTCCCTCTACTTGGATTTTAGATCCGCCCGTGTCTCCAATCGTTCACTGCTTTGAGGTCTTCGTAATTGTCTTGCCATTGCCAAGCCCTTGGCCTTGGAAATTGGAATACAAGTGGAGTGGTACACGAGCTCGCTAAATAGTCACATCTTATATGTTTTCCAGACATAACTCGAATATTCATCAGGTGTGTGTTGGTCGTACAATAGGGGCATTATACAAAAAGAAATACAGTTTGTAGTAGCTTGTAGAGGACTTTTACGGTACACAATACGATCATATACTACCATCCGAGATGGACTCGTATATAAACATCGGACGGTTAAGATTTGTCTATGCTACTGAAACAATGATCAGTAGTATGAGGTAGTATACCTAAGTAGTATGGGTAGTATAAGGGTAATATTGGAAAGATAATTATTGATACTAATTCATTTATCTTATATTTTCTTTCTATTTCATTTTCTTTTGCATTCTCGTTCATTTCGTCTCTTCCCGCTCCCTGTCGGCGCCTAGGTTTCCAGAGCAGAGGATCGGCGCCAACCCGGCTAGGGTTTCAGTCGGCCCGCCGCCGACCGGCCTAGGGTTCCCGTCGGCCCACCGCCGCCCCTTCGGTCGTCATCATCGAGGCGACCCTGGGAGGAGGGCGGCCAGCGGGTCTCCCCCAGGGCCGTTGTTCGCCGCCGAGAATGCTCGCCGCCGACCCTTCGGTCCCCACCATGGAGGCGGCGCGGAGGGCGGGCAGTGGGTCGGTCCCAGGGCCGATGCGCGCCGGACCTGCGGTTCGCGCCCCCGCTCGACAGGGGGTCACCACCGGGCAGGCGTCTCGTCCCTTCGTTCGCCGCCTCGCCGTCGTCGGGGGCGAAGGGGAGGCGCCTCGCAGTGAGGGCTCCACCCGGCGGCCACCGGCGCTACTGCAGGCCGAGCGGCGGCGGATGGTAAGCGGCGGCGAACACGGCAAGTGCGCAGGTCGGCACTGCCGGATCCAGTGAACTGCCCGGATTTCGCTTCTGCTCCCTATTAGGATCTGTCTATATCATGCTTGAGTGATTTGTGGACTTCCTACACTCGAGTGATTACGAGCAACAAATCACACGAATATGATAGAACTGGAAATTCGAGTGAAACATAGACAAGTCTCACTCGGATGATACTAGGCATCAAATCACACAAATAAACAAATCCAACACAACCCGAGTCATTCACACTACTAATCTCACACAAAATAGGCTTAAACAGACTTAAAAAAGAAAATTCAGATTTTCAAAAAGCATTCTATAGATTCAGAATTTTCAAAAAGCATTCTATCAGATTAGTAGGTGTAGATGACAACAAATAGAATTGTAATTAAGAAAATTGAACATGAGTGATTCAAATGCAGAAAAAAAAAGTGAAAACACAAATTTTAATATAAACAAATGTTTTCAAAATATTTCTATGGAATACAGACAACAAAAGTTTGAGGGTGCCTTTAAACCCCACAAATGCCAAATGGCAAATACAAAAAAAAAGCTAAAAAAAGAAAAAGAAATTACAACAAGAACTCAAATAAATGACAGTTCAAGGTACACTGGCGATTTAACATGTTTGAACTGTAACTCGAACTATTTGTTTACCTAAACCCTGCAGATGCAAATAGCAAATATTAGAAAATGTAAATATGAAAATATCTACTATATAGTATTTACACCTTGATTACACAAAAATGATAGTACAATTAGTACTAAAACTTTATAATGAACAGACTGTATTGTATATAGAATGCAACATAATTTTCAATCAGAAAACAAAGGCACCAATTCAATATGAAGCCATTGTAGAAAGGATACTCAATATGAAGCTGCATCTAGAATACAACCCTTCCTTAAAGTCAATATAAGAACTAGCACTGTTGCCCACAGGCACCAGTTCAATGCTCAGAACTGTGCCAGAGATGACACGGTCTTCTCCACCTACATGGACCTACAAAGCAATTTGGCCGGAAGCATAAGGGCATAGTACAAAGACATCACTTCTGCTATGATCAATAGCAATTCCGTAGAACTCCCAAAGTTCTAGTAAAATATAAATTAGTATAAATCACACGTACATATGAGAACTCATGATATTACATATGCATGATACATAATTTACAGTGACATTTCCACTGTAATTATGGTTATGCTACACTGTAAGTGTAGTAAACATATCATGTAAGTGTAGTAAATAACAGTGTTTTACAATAAAAAATGAGGCTAATCTAGTGATCTATCGTTAAAGTAAACTTAAAGCACGAGAAAGATGAAGAATTGAAAGGACTGTAAATAGTAAAAGGAAGAAAGACAAAAGGAGAGAACGCCCACCAGGACAAACCTCCTCTTCTCTACCACTTAGAAATGGCACAAATTACATATAGGATGCAAATTTCATAGGCAGTGGCAGTGGATAAAATAAAAGTGGAAGGTAGAAGGAGGACAAAGAATTGAAAAGTGTAATAAGCAAGTCATATTTCAAATTTATATAACACATTGCACATCACATTAGAGTTATTGATCCTATTAGAAGTAGTATAGGACCTTGTCACCTAACGTAGGCTGAATGTAACAAAGAGCAAAATAGCAACAAATTTACTACAATGTAACACTAAGCAACATGTAAATTGTATATATATATATTAATATTTCTAATGTATCCAACCGGGGGGAAATGGGGAAAACAGATCAAGGAAGCAACATTTTAAAAAGCTGACACTAGTAGAAGTATAGTAATCATAAAACCATATGCAGGAATAGTCTGTAGTACTACTACAACTAAAAAACAGAACTAAACAACCTCAATACCTTCATCTTATCTATTCTATTCTAGTTATAATATCCAATCAGTCAGAAATGTCTTCCAAGAAACAAAGTCTAAAATAAGCAGGAAACAATATAGAATAAGTTTATATGGACACAATTCATATGGTTCTGTTTTAGTCAATATTCACAACTGATTACTATCTCTGATGAACGGAGATTTTATCTTAGGGAGGGGTGGGTTCAATAAAAACTCTTGTGTCCATCTTTCAAAAAAGAAGATTAAACTCCAGCCGGCAACCACTAGCAAATGCATGTTAGGGGGACTGTTGTTCACTGATGAGGAGAACACAACTTATTAGCCAAAAAGAACAGACTTTGTTGTGAAACTAAAGAAAAATCGATCTTAACCAGACAGATCAAGCAGATCTATAATAAAAAAAATCAGTTAGCTAGCTACTCTTTCGAAAACCTGAGAACAACATTCCCAACAAACTCCCAGAATCCTCTAGCATAGAGTTTTACACCCTACTATGCAGATAGCCAGTTACAAATCCAGCCACCTATAAGTTAAAATGCTTCTGTTGAGATTATTGCTATCTAATTCACTACCTCTGTTACAAATTATTTTTGGCATTAATTCGAGAGAAATCTAGACTACTAAACCCAATCGCAAAGCAGAGACACAAAAAATGAGCAGGTACAAGCTACAATACTGAATCCAACCAAACAACATATCAAACTAGACTAATCTCGTGAATTAATCGGTTAAAAGCTATGCAACCAAAGCGAATGCCACAACAGAGACAGCTAGACCAATCTAATCAACAAAAAGCCTAGGTTAATACCACAGGAATTGAATAAAATACAGAACAGATCACAGGGTAATCGATCGAAATCAACCAAACGGAAATGCAAAAATATGAAATCCACAGGGGAATAAGAACAACAACGGAGGAAATCTTCAAATCGCCATACCTACGCTCCTGGCTGAGAGCCGCGATGCCCCTGGTGGAGAACGTCCTCCTGAGTCCTGACGGAGAACGAGAGAAGAGAAAAGGGAATGGTCAAAGGGTCAAAGCAACGGGACATTAAAAGGTTCGGCTCCCAAAATGAAACAGCAGACACAAACACGTGGGGCCCACCACGTGCACAGCTCCAAACCAGACAAACCCACCGAACGGATCAAACGAACAAAAACAAGCCAACGCAAGTATCGGAGAAATCGAGTGCTGGACGCCGGAGAATCACTCAAGTAACGTTTAGCTTTCCCCTTTCTCCTTTCTATTAGCCAAAATTTGCTCTCTATTGGTAAGTTATTCACTCGTATTTCTAATCTTTCTGCTCTGTATGCATACTGTGCACTGATTGCATGGTAATTAATCTGTTTCAGGCTTGAGCCCCGTCCCCGCTACAGCACTTTGCTGCCTCCCTTCGCATTTTTACAAATTGATACTTCAAGCTATAACGTGTGAAATGAAGGATGTCAGAGCTTGATTCCATATTCTTAGATAAACAGATTGAAGCTGCCACCCTGCTCATCCAGTTAAGAGCAATTGCATCATTGCATCTCCACCTGTACAACCAGGCTATCCATCCAAATCAATGCAACTGAAACCCGCAAATCTACAAAATCTAGATAAAAGATTGTCCAAAGAACATCCATAACGCGCGAAGCAAGGGGGGCGAGGCCTGCGGCGGCGGAAGAATGGGTTCCCGGCGTCACCCACAGTCCCGATCTTCCGGCCGATGGTGACGAGGACGGGCAGCGGCATGGAAGGGAACAGGTGACCTCGATGAGGACGGGCGGCGGCGGATGCGATCGGATCGGCACTAGGCCTAAAATGCAAAATAATCTCCTCAATTTATAGTAAGTTACTAATGACAATCTTATCCTTTCTAACGAATGGTTGGATGTTCTCTATACTACATACTACCAAATTGGTAGTATTGTGCTCCATAAGAGACCTCTTGTAGTATACAACCTTCATCTAGGAGTGCAGATAACACCGGTGGTTTGCATTACACTGATGCCAAATGACTGCTCAATGTCGAGACACGATCGGTAACAAGAAATGTTGAGACAAGCAGGTGAAAGCCAGAGGGCAAGACGAGTCACATTCTGCTCTTCCGGACCGGGCCCAGCTCCTTGGCCTTGGCCCTGAGCTCATGCTTCTTGATCTTGCCGGTGGCCGTCTTCGGCAGCGGCCCGAACACTACGGACTTGGGCACCCAGTACCCCGGCATCCTCTCCCGGCAGAACCGCATGATGTCGTTCGCGGTGGCCTCCGAGGCGTCGGCGGCCCCGTCCTTGAGCGTCACGAACGCGCACGGCGACTCCCCCCACCGCTCGTCGGCCCTGGCGACCACCGAGGCCTCGAGCACCGCCGGGTGCGTGCACACCACCTTCTCCACCTCCAGGCTGCTGATGTTCTCCCCGCCGGAGATGATCACGTCCTTCATCCGGTCCCTCACCTCGATGTACCCGTCGGGGTGCCGCACGCCGAGGTCGCCCGAGTGGTACCACCCGCCCGCGAACGCCTCCGCGTTGGCCCTGGGGTTCTTCAGGTACCCCTTCATCACGGCGTTGCCCCGCATCACGATCTCGCCGTAGGTCTTGCCGTCGGCGGGGACGGGCGCCATCGTCTTGGGGTCCACCACGTCCAGGCCTTCCAGCGCGACGTACCGGATGCCCTGCCGGCAGTGCAGGCGGGACCGCTCCTCCAGCGGCAGCTCGTCCCACTCGGGCTTCCACGCGCACACCGTCGAGGGCCCGTAGGTCTCCGACAGGCCGTACGTGTGCGTGACGCGGAACCCGCGGATGGACAGCGCGGCGAGCTGGGACGGCGTCGGGGCGGCTCCGGCCACGTTGACGTTCACGACGCGCGGGAGCGGCAGGAAGGTCTCGCTTGCAGGGGCGTTGATGAGGTTGTTGAGGACGACCGGTGCAGCGCAGAAGTGCGTCACTCCTTGCTTCGTGATGCCATGGTATATCGCTTTTGTGCTCACCTGCAAATTGCAAAATGGTGTTCGAGTTATCAGAAGATAAAGTTCTCTTGCTTTTTTCACCCAAAAAGTTGAGTTGACGTAGCTGAAATTTCATAATACTTTTGGGACCAAAATGTGGTCCTGAACCAGAACGGATGGTTAACGTTAACGTACCTGGCGAAGGCAGATGCTTGTTCCACAGAAAGCTGCCAGCGCCCAAGTATAGCACCAACCATTGCAGTGGAACATGGGCAGAGTCCACAGGTAAACAGCACCTTCAGGCATTCCCCACACAATAGCAACACTGAGCGACATGAGATAGGCACCGCGGTGATGCAGCACGACGCCTTTCGGGCTGGAAGTAGTCCCGGAAGTGTAGCCTAGGGCGATGCTCTGCCACTCATCCCTTGGTGGCTTCCAGTTGAACTCTGGGTCACCAGTTTTCAGGAACTCTTCATACTCTATAGCTCCCTTTCCTAGAGCATAGTGCAGGGACTTTGGATCACAGGTTGGGTCACCAATAACGATCAGGATCGGAGGCCTGAAAGCCGATTTCTTCTTCTCGGAGAGTATCTTCAGGGATTCTTCGGCTAGAGTGAAGAATTCTTGGTCTACCATCACAACTTCTGCCACGGAATGGTCAAGAAGGAATGCGATTGTCTCGGCATTTAACCTGATATTGACGCAGTTCACAACAGCTCCGGACATCGGAACGCCAAAATGAGCTTCATAAGCTGCTGGGATATTTGGGGCTATTACAGCAACCTAAGCAAAGAAAAAAAAGGCTCAGTTTATTACAATTCAAGCACAAATTGTTTTCCAATGTAATCAAAAAATATTTCTTCTTTCTTTTTTTTAGGAAAAAGAGTACCCCGTGAATCACATGGCCAAAATGTTTATTTTAGCAACTTGATAGGTCATCCAGCTAATTCATCGCTTTTTTTTCAAATGTGCAACGGGCATACTGATGAGCAAATATATATATTGGAGAAAATTTATGGACCATCAATACAAAAGTTTTTCCCGTGTGAGGAATGACTTTTTTTTCAAGGCTAGGTGCTTACCCTCAAGTCTCGACAGGTTGGTTGATAGAGACAAGGCCCAGAGTCTGAGAGTCATGGGCTAGACAATATTGAGATAAGCTTATCTTATTCTGACCAAAAACAGTAGGCTGTCGTATTCCATTTCGATGAGAAAAAACTACTTCTACTAGACTAGTTTTGGTTACAGGCATCTTCTAAAAGCAACCGGAATACCATTTTGTTCTGATTGGCTGCCAAAATACAGTCATAAACATCAATCAGAGAATTGCAATTACAAGAGGAACCAAGCAATTTTTTTCCTTAAAAAATTAAAAGATAGTGAAATTCAGCCTGTAAAGGGAGGAATCAGTAACAGTGTCTTCCACTTGTTGGAAACGGGGGCCATCTTGCATATAAAAAGCTAATGAAATTGAAATCACTCCACACTCAGGTCACTGTCAATATCCCCAGTCCCCACTACATCACGAACGAAATTTTAACTGATTCACCCTACGATGAATGCAACCCATATTATCCAAAAATTCCTAAAATAGCACGATACAGTTCACAAGCGGTTATATGCTGAAAAGGATTCCTCCTCAAAGAAAAGAAGAACACTAAGAGTAGAAAATCCAAGGGAGCTGAGTGAATTCACCGTGCTTCCAGGACCGACAGATCGGCGCGCGAGGGCGGACGCGAGGCGGCGGCACCGGCGGTAGGTCTCGGCCCAGGTGTAGCGCACGGGGCCGTGCACGACGGACGCTCTGCCCGGCTGCGCCAGCGCGGCGCGCTCGAGGAACCAGAGCGGCGTGAGCGCCGTGTAGTTGGCGTCGTTCCGCGGCAGGTCGTCGATGTCCCGCTCCGGCGCCGGGGACCCGCGCCCAGAACTCATCCTTCCAACTCTCTCTCTCTCTCTCTCGCTCGCTCGCTCTTCTCGCGCGAAGATCGTGACGAGGCGGCGACTAGAGTGCCGTACCAGTGTCGAAAGCGTGAGGCCAGCGAGTGGAAATAGGAGGCGAGGCGACGGCGCTAGGGGGCCCGCGGCGCCGTGCGGGCGACTTGTACGCCAGGACGCCCGTCCGGTCAGGAACGGACGGCCAGGATCGTTCTCTGGCCCACGGACTTGCAATTGGACTTCGCCTTCGCCAGATCCCGCCGAATGGGCCGGACGAGCTTACGTGGTGACATTGGACGGACACGCGTGCGTGCCGTCGCACTCCCAGCCAGCTCTGTGGCGGTGGGCCAACGGGCTCCTGCTCCAATTATTGATAGAACTGCCGCGGGTGTCGAGTGGATGTAAATATGGTATTTGATGGGACTAAAAGCTCGGATAGAAAAGTTTTTTAAATTTTTTTATGATGATTGGTATGAAGAGAACATGTTTTGTAAAATTCAATTTAATAAGGCATCCGAACATCTAGAGTAGTATCATAATATGCAACCAGTTGCTTGATTATGAGGTAATGCATATGGATCAATCTCAAACCACTACTTGCAACATGTTTTGTTCAACTGATTCATATAGTACTTATGTAATGCAATTTTAGTTTTTTAGTGCCCGCAATATTATTCTGTAGATGGATTGTCTATATGTAGCTGATGGCAGAAGAGTTTTTCTAAGCAGAATTTAAAGAACTAAGAATGGTAGTCGACTTACTGCTATTTGTTCGAGGCTAGAACAGTGCTAAAAATGGCTAATTTATCATATCTTGATAAATTTTAACAAACTATAACCCTCTGGGGTAGATCGTTGGAGCAATAATGAACGCAAATTCTTGGTAGCCCGGGTTAGCACGACCCTATCACCGTCCCTTGTTTGGTCGCCGGCGCCGAGGCTGTAGGTCTAATTCGGAGCGGTAGTAAATATCATGACTTAGCAATATTTGTTTGATCATGATTAGGTATATTCTATTTATTGTGATGACTTAGCAATATTTGTTTGATCATGATTAGGTATATTTTATTTATTATGAAGGTTCGTAAGGAATTTATTATAGAATTGTTTCCAATGAAAATGGTTTGCTTCTGCATATCAGAACCAAAAATTCATCTTGCGGATACATATAATTTGGAAAAACCATGGTGGAGACCTCCAAAGGCTTGCTTGCGGTAATATCTCTGATGTTAAGTATGTGTATTGGGAGCTAATCATCCGTAAACAGCAATATTTGTATTAATGATGCATGCTTACATGTTCTTAATAATTTTTATTGCATCGTCAATTGATTTTAGATTTGCACATCAGCCTTTTGTAGCTCTTTGAACCAACTGCAAGATACTTCAACTAATGCACGTTTTGTTCATGTTAGCTGGTCAAAGCTTGCAGCCTCATGTTGACCACACTGGCTAAATTCACTGAATCCACGAGTAGTATTGTTTCACAAAATGTGCACCAAAGCATGACTGGAGCAGACTTTGGCACACCGGTGACAGATCACGGGGATGTCCAGCTTTTCGGCCATGCCGTTGTCCACTCCGTTGCACAGCAGCCACGTCAGTGCCCCTCTCTCTCTCCCGGCCACATAGCAGCTCGTCATTCTCATCCCTCGCCGTGTTTGGTTCTTCTCCTGAAAATTTTCTCACAAAAAGACGAATGCATGCATGAAGTACTAAACGAAGTTTATTCGCGAAACCTTTTCACAGATAGATATAACTTTTCGAGACGAACCTAATGAGACAAGTTTAACCATGATTGGCTACAGTGATGCTACAGTAACCATGCCTAATCATCTCCAAATCATTCGGTCAAAGGCCTCATTAGCTGCAGTAACTGCTACAGTACCATAGTTGTGAAGATTGTTTTGTAATTAGATTTCATTTAATACCTCTAATTAATGGTCAAAGTGACGAAAAGTTTTCATGAAATTTTTCTCAGAGACAACCAAACACGGCTCAAACTCCACCTTATTTTCTTTTCCCTCTCGAAGTAGTCAGCAGTGAGCAGAGCAGTAGAGCGCCTGCGCCCATCGACTTCTCCCCAGGGTTTTAATATCCAACCGGTGTCTGGTAACCGCCGGCCTCCGGTACCGGTATACCGGTCCGGTTTGGCCGGTTACCGGTCGGAACCGGTGGAATTCAAATTTGAATTCAAATGGCGCAGTTCAACCGGTTCGTACCGGTATACCGGCCGGTTAGACCGGTATACCGGCCGGTTTGACTGGTAACCAGTCAAATTCAATTTTTTTTCTTTTTTGGTTTAAATTCAAATGCCCGCAAAGTATACTAAATAAATGTTTGTATAACATATTTTAGTCTAAATGAACCCTCCAACCCTCTTTTGTACTACTTTTACATTATATTTGTATACTTTTGTATGCACGTTTTTTGTTTAACTTCAAATCCCAGCAAACTATACTAAATGAACGATTTTTTGAGAAAATTTGACACCATTAGATTCGTCGCACCTTGAAGTATTTTTAGGATTTTTTTTGGATTTTTTTATTTTTTTAATTTAAATTTAAATTTTGAATTTGGGCCGGTTTGGTACCGGCCCAAACCGGAACCGGACCGGACCGGTTTGACCGGTAACCGGTCAAACCGGACCGGTTCCCACTGGTTAGGTGAACCCTGCTTCTCCCTGGGCTCCATGCCCTCTCGGTCTCGGGGCATCATACGTATGTTAATTTTGTTTGGACAAAGTGTCACTTTATTAGGTACTTTTTCAGTTTAGTGTTGATAAATTATATTAGGTTAACATCATACCTATGATTATAGCAATTTATGCATTGCAGTAATATTTTAATCTATTGGTATGTAGCTACTGATTTGTTTGCTTTTATAAACAACTGTTGATATTTTAAGTAGCTAGCAGCATATTGCCAAACATAGGCATGGGCGCATGTCAAGAATAAATATCAAAGGAGCCTCGAGGCCTGATATCTCGAGGCCTGATATCACGGGAAGATTTAAAGTTGAGGTGTCCTTTGTTTGTCCACATATTATTACTGAAGGAGCTTTCTATTTACTTCCTCCGTTTACGAAAGAATGCAATTTTAGAGTTTGAAAATTGTCCACAAAAGAATACAACTCTAGCCTACATCAATTAGCATAGGACCCACTAATGCATAAAGTAGCCAACAAATCACTAAAAATCACTGAAAGCTATAGTGTGCACATACCAATTTGAATTATTGTTGCGCATGAGAGCTGGAAGCCACGCACAAGTCCTGTGGTCCACTGGACATGGTCCACGTCATCAGATTATCAGAGTAAAAAATGGCCCGCATCTGGTTTCTTTTTTCCAGTCGCCTCTTGAACCATCCAGAGTCTGTTCTTAATTCTTATCCACCGCACCGCACTTTCTTTTCCCATTTGCTCTCTCTAGCTTCCCATCGATCCAGGACTCAGGCTCCCATCTATCTGGTCCTGCATCGGTGCGCTCCATGGCCGCAGGAGCCCGAGGCAAGTTCGATGGAGGCGGGGTTGCAGGCGGTCCTAGGGGTCCGACGATCCTGCGAGCAGATCCGTGGAGGACGGAAGCCAGGAGGCCGCGGCAGCGGCGATGTCGGCGGGTGCGGCAGTACGAAGCTGGGCGCGCGCGGAGGTCGGATTGAGCGAGGAGATGATTGGATTGTTGTGCGCGGCCACCGAATCGGACGCGGTGGAGTAAAACCTGCTTTCTCGTCCCGGATCTCCGTCCACCCACGCCCATGAGGCCGAGAATTTCGAGCCAAATCAGCCAGCCATGGCATCCGCTACCCAAAGGTAGAGGTTGCACCTCCTGCCCAGCGTCGCCGACTCGCCGTTGCTCTGCTCCTCCACTGATGTGCAACATGTATAGTGTGGCGAGCGGCCACGTCGAGTCGTCCGCCGAGTCCCCGGCGCTGGTGGCGGCCGAGGAGGAGGCTGTTCCCGTGCAGCGACGACATGCCGGCGGCGGGCGTGCACGCCCGGGAGACTGCACGGGCGCCCAGATCTGGCTTAACCAGTGCGCCCGAGTCCACTAACCAGGTAGGAGGCCCGATCCACTGCACGGTCCGGGTTTGCGGGTAGATCCGATGGCTAATATTATGTATTGTGTGGATCCGACGGTTACCGGGTAAACGGGCGACGTGGATCGGGTCCCCGTCCGTGAAATCGCACATCTTTCGTAGGTAGAAGATTCACTCTATTCTGCTACCCAGCCAACAGGCTTTTTTCTCGTACCAATTTAACATCAGCCACTAACCACCAGCCAGCTATTAGTATTTTTTTAACAATAAATCAACAATAGTTACCAGCCAAAACCAGTCGAACAAAGCATAGCTTACCCGTGCTACGGGTGATACTTTATACATACATATCAAAACAACCAAAAGGTAATATATATTTTCGTAGTTAAAAATAAAATGAAATATTTGAGATTAAAAATTTATACATATCTGGATTCGTGGCTCTATTTCTCGGTCCAGTTTTATTATTTCTGGACCTTTTATTTAGTACATCTCTAATCTCCTTGCAAAGAATCAGCATCTTTATTGATAAGTTTGATCATTGCTTTAACCTTCTTATCCATATTTGTTGCACAAAATGACAACCAATTAGTTCATAAGGCACTATCTTGAAATAGACTACAATAGTTATGATATGGTTCATATCGGTCATGTTCAGCTGTTGCAAGCAAGCTCATGTCCTACAAATGAGCACTGGAGTTACATAAGCATCAATGATTAGATCATGTCTTAATTGTTAAATCATATAAGATATCTATTTAAATAAGTGGTATAAAAAAGTCTGATCCAACCACCGTTCTATTGAATCTCTGGATACTTTTCTCCGGCCTTCTGCTCAAATATGTGCAAAGAAAAAAATATGAGTTCTCCAAAATTAAAATTAAGCAATACCGGTACACATGAGAAGAAAAAGAAAAAATAACCCGCCCCTTATAGTTGTCTCCCTTTTAACAGATAATCTCAATACCATATGCATTGGAGGCAAAATAAGGGATCAATTTTCAGAATGATATAAAATGAATTGCTTGCAATATAAAAAAAATCCTGCTAAGGTAGATGCATTTTCTTTCCTTTTATCACAATGGTCCTAGCATGGACAAAACGTAAATATTTGGAATACTAAAGAGTGTTTGCCTAATATTGGTAAAATGTAAAGTTTAAAAAATCAATCAGCAAAGATAACTTCAAATAAAATGATTGGCCCTCGTTGAGATCTTTTTTTTTGAAATGGACCTCGTTGAGATCTTCTCCCAAGTCGGCAGCAAATCCTCTTTCCTCCGCGAATCGGAGCACGAACAAAGCAAGCATGGAAACAGTATCATACTGAGCAATTATTGCCTATGTAGAAAGTATCTCCATCTTGGTGCAAACCTAGTCATATTGTTATGCCATATTTTGACTTTGATCTATCGGTTTAGATGTATAAGTGTTGTGCAGATTAAATTTTATTGCACAATACGTAAAGGATCAATTTTTAGATGCTATTAGTCCCTAAATTCTAAACTCTAATCTCCGAATTTGAAACCCAAAATCCTGAACCCAAAACCACGTACTCCCTCCGTTCCAAAATATAGATTATTTTAGCAAATCTAGATACATAGCCTTTGTTTTGCATCTACATATCCACTATGTTTAAATATATAGCAAAATCTTTGAATCTAAATTTGCCAAAACCACCTATAATTTGAAATGGAGTACAGTAGATCTCATACCCTAAAACCTGTAAACATGTAAACCATAAATTCTTAGATGAAAAAATAAACTATAAATGGTAACCACGCCAATAAAGCCAAAACAACAAAGCTAAAGTTACAAAGGGTCTAGAGAGTTACTGGTGGTGCACATTAAGTGTAATTAGTAAACATGTGTTACTACAAAATATTTCATTGCTGAAACTTAAATATTAGAGCAAAACACTGTGCAATTTAAAATTAATATGCGAGCTTGCGAAGTAAACTAGCAGACTAATAAATAAGTTGTAGATACAAACGGAAAAAAATAAAAAGCAGAAAGAGTTGGTCGTGGGCTCAAATGTGTACTAGGGATGACAATTTTATCTACGGGTACCCGACTCAACGGGTGAGCATATGGATATGAAACTTTTTCTGCAATGGATAAGAGTAGACCTGGGCATCCTCCGGGCCGGGTCGGGTTCGGGTCGGGCCAAAAAAAGCCCGGTGTTTTTTCTAGCGGCCCGTGCCCGACCCGACCCGGTGGTCGGGCCGTAAAATTGAGCTCGCACCCGACCCGACAGCCAGTCGGGTCGGGTTCGGGTCGGGTCGGGCCGGGCCTATGTAAAATGTCGGGTTCCTTCGGGTTTTTCGGGTTTCGGGTCAAAATTTTTAGCCCGTGCCCGGCCCGTCAGTCATACCGGGTCAAAATTTTTGACCCGAGCCCGCCCATCAAACTCTTCGGGTCGGGTCGGGTCGGACTATTTTCGGGCGGGTTGGGTCGAGTCCGTCGGGTCGGGCAGCCCATGCCCAGGTCTAGATAAGAGTATAGATTTTACTCGTGGAAATAGCATGGGAGGCGCACTTGGCGGGAGAGGCGCTGCCGTCTACAGAGGGACCGATTAGGCCACAAATTTAGGGTTCTAAAAGCTGCAGCGTAGATAATAAACCTGTTGTACGTGTAGCTCGTTGCTCGCGAGCTGGCTCGAACTCGCTCATTGTACTAACGAGCACAAAGTTCTACTCGGCTCGTTAGAAATTTGGACTGAGCCAAGCCAAACCGGCTGCGAGTCGTCTGCTTAGTCCAGCGAGCTAACGAGCCACTAGTATTTTTTTCCAGCCCTATGACCGAACCTATATGGATCATGGTGATCTGGCATCATCCAATTATGAGGTAAGTGCTGATGTAAGCGGCTGCAAGCAAGTTGGCGGCATGTGGGCTCACGAGTCCTGGTTCGACGCACGCATCACCGGATGTGGCAGAGGCCGGAGCTGTGCCAAATATTCACGTTACTGCTGCTTCTGCTCCTTGGTGCTCGTGTTCGAGCAAAAGTTTGCACACGATACGAGCCTTGCTGCGGCGCCGGAACGAGGCGCGCCACCGCGTAAACGAATTTTGATATGAGAACGTTGCCGTACAAGTTGGATTGTGTCGCTCGAATGGCTTGCTTATCCAGCATGGGAGTTGGTCGGTTGGGAATTTATGAGGGGCTAAAGGATTGGATTGGAGGATTTTGGTGTTGCCATTTGCCAACCATCGACGCCTACGAGTTGCTGGTGATGACGTGGCGAAGGCGGGTTCCAACAAGACGTTTCCTGCACACGCAAACACGCTGGTGTTGACCGGCGGGCCTGGACCGGGATCGTTACCTTTATGATGGGCTGAGCCTGAGCTGCTGTCCGTATCGGAAAAAAAGTGTATCTCGAGCCCGTTGAGGCCTGCTAGGCGCTAGCCGCCTAGCCCGGCCCGGCCGTGTTCGTCACGTCTTCGAAGCCCTCCCTCGGCCCCTCCCCTTGCTCTGCTGCTTCGCCTTTGACTCCAGACTCCAGGAAGGAGCACGGGTGGAAAACAGCGTTCTAATGGCGACCGAAATCCAACACGAAATTTTTTACTACTTGTCTTTGGAACTGATTCTTCAGCAGTCGCGGGTCTGCTTCTAGAAGATTTCAAGTGGGAATTCGAATACTCTTCTCCATAAATGACACGGTAATGCTCCTGCCCTTCGGTTCAATTTTTTTTAATACTCTTTCACCGAAACTACATAGATTTCACATGAATGTACTTTTCGCCGACAATGCAGAAGCACTAAATTCCGCGACTGTCTCTTTCCGAATACATGCTGCTCCGTTCGTGATCGCCGGCAGAGTCACGGTAGTTGCATCAGCCTTGCATTCAGGCGCAAGCTAACCTGCGCTCCGGAAGCAACTGACGTGCGAGGCTGAATCAGGGCGCAAGTGAGCCTGACATCTCCCTGCTCGTCGCAGAAGTTCCGTTCAGGATCGTACAGTGGACCGTAGGAAGTTTGAATAGCAGGTGCGAAAGGAAAATTTACAGTGTCAGTGAGAACAACCGGAGGCCTTTCAACATTATATGACAAAGCCCTGATCAAACATCTGATCTAATCCTATAATTACATGGGAGTAGTACTCATTGCATGGCAAATTTCAGACGTGCTGTCTCAGCACATCACATGCGAGTCACATCATGCCATCGTACATGCATTTTGACAGGCTACTACATGATCACAACAGGCATTCATTGGGACAGAGAGGAAACGAGAACAACAGAGGAAATGGAGACAATTAGATATGATCAGAGCACTGAGCACCTACTCGATCGGCTCATGGATCAGAGGAGGTGATCAGAACAGCCAATGGGGCGTCTTCTTGGGCGCGACGCGCTCCTCGATGGTCCGCAGGCTCGGCTTCCACCCCCTGCTCGACAGCTCCCGGCTAAGGAACTCCGGCCGGTGCTCCTCGAACCCGTCCGGCCTCGCCGCGTCCGCCTCCTCCTCCTCCGGGGGCTCCGCGGTCGCCTCACGCTGCGCTGACACGTCGGAGGCAGCCTCCTCGCGGCCCTTCTTGGACGATAGCTTCCGCCTCAGACCGGGCATCGACCGGGACCGCGCCAGGGACCTGGCCGCCGACAACGCGCGCCGCGCCTCCTCGGCCAACACCTTCCCCCGCGTGGCCGGCAGCAGGACGTACACCCCGCCGGCGCCCAGAACGTGGTCGGCTGGCAGAGGCGCGACCTTAGCCCCGCCGCCGCCGCCCTGCTTCTGCTCCCGCCGCCCCCGCTCCTTGAGCACGCGCGCGTCGACGACGAAGTGGCGCGGGTGGTCCATCATGAGCTCGGCCACGGACACCGGCTCGCTGAGCGCCCGCACGCTCCCGTCCGCCATCACCACCTTCCCGCCGCCGCCGCTCGCCGCCGCGGCCCCGGCCCCGGACGAGACCAGGTTGCCCATTCCTCGCCGACGACGGGTGTTCGACGACCACGCGATTCAGCGGCTGAGCCGAGCGACAGCCAGGTGCCAATGGCGCGCCGGGGGCAGGGGGGCGGGCGCGTCGGGAGGGTATTAAAACGGTTGGCGGGAGCGAGGAATTTCTCGCGATCTCCCCAGGTCGCAGGACCACCAGGGCGGAAAGCTACTGGTAAGTGGTAACTCGAGAGGATTAGTTGGTGTGGAATGGATGGGCTCGGCAGGAGATGGCGGGTTCGGTCCGCCGCTCCGCGCCCCGCGCCCCGCGCCCCGCGGTGAGCTGGTCGTTGCCGCGTTGACTCGTCTCCCACACGGCACGCAGCACCGTCACGGTGGCAGCAGTGGCGTACCTAGGATTTTACAAAGGGTATGCCACAATATTTTTTCCACTTCTAATTCGGTATAATCCATATATAAGTCGGTAATAGAATTTAAATTTCACCGAGAAATTCAGTTACAAAGAATAAAAATTACATTCCAAGTTTTAAATTCAATAGTTAAATACCGATGTTAATGCAAATAGTTCAAACATACTAGTTCAAATGAATAAAAAAAGCTACTTCTTGTCTAGTCTACGATTTCTAAACTTCATGAAAGTCTCAATTATGTAATTTCCATCCACCTCAAAGAAAATATCCCGCTCAATAAATGTGACAAAATAATCATCCAAAAGAGCATCACTCAATTTATTCCTATATGCTACACTAATTTGCAATTGTCCAATTCCTATAAAAAATTAGCGAGCTACAGTTAGAGTTCCACAAATTTCATACTAGAGGATGTGTTTGTGAGGCAATGGAGCTGCCGAGCTAGGAGGAGTGGAGGGCCGAGGCACCGTTGGCCGGCGGATGCATGCGGCACAGCTAGGTTTGCAGCAGCCAGCAGCCAGCAGCCAGCAGCCCACCGCCCACTGGCCGCGCGCAGCGCGCCAAACGGCGGCAGATGCTCAGGTCGAGACGGAGCCGCTCAGCTGCAGAGGAAGGCCCGTCGCTGGCACCGGCTGTTGCTCCGAATCCCACGCACCACGGACGCGCCGACGCGGAGTCACGCCGTCAAGCTGCTCTGCTGCTATGCCTGCGTGAGGGTGCAGCCAAGGGATGAAAGTGGTAATCTGAACTGTTAGAACAAATTTAATATTTTAAAATAGATATGTATAAAATTGGATGGTGATCATTTCTTATATTATCAAGCACATTATTACAAATAAAAATAAAATTTTGCATAAATTATTTTATGCATTATTTGCTTCCTACAACAAAAAAAAATGAAAAAAATACCGAATTTGTTTCCGAATCCATACCGAATTTTATATCTATCATTTGAGAAAATATAGGATGAATTTGAGGTTTACCTTTTATGAATCTTTACAAGCTCAATGCTCAAAACAAGAATACAAATTTATATACAAGATTCTATATCCTATTTATTCGCAATCAAAGAAAAACGACCAAAAAACTGATTACCGAATAATTACCGTTTCCGACCGTTTTCAACCCTGCCACGGACCAACGATAACTGGCCACAACCTGCACGACTGATTTGGGCCTTTGATGATTGAGAATTTTTAATTGGGCAGGGCTAGATATTTTAGGTATGCCGGGGTATATCCGGCCGCTGGGTCCGCCCTGTCCCAGCTCGGTCCGTGCCCTACCTGTGGTAGTCACTAGTGCGGTGCCTGGCCGCGACGCTGTTCTGAACGCATTCAACTTGCAGAGAAATCACTCGTCGTGGTTACTGGTCAGACCTCGGACCTTTGACGACAGAGCCCAAGTCTCTGTTGGATTGGATCCTCCCTAATTTTCTCGGCAGATTCATGGAGGCAGGGCAGAGCCGCCGGGAGGTGTGTACGCGAGGCAGCAGATTTCCACTCCCGGCGTAACAGGCGGGGCGACAGACGGACAGAGGCATGCCGCATGGAGCCAGGAGGGGAAGGGAATTTGGAAAGGTAAAAGAAAGTTACAGGGAAAATCAGCAGCCGGATTAGACAGGAGATTAAAGAACTCGTGGCGGTCGATTTGGTCGGCAACTGGCAGTGAGTTCGGTCGGATCGGAGCTGGATGCGAGCGTACTTTTCGTCTCGGCAACGAGACGACGGCGACGTGCCATCGGAGAACCGCCCAATTTACACTCGATTTAAATAAAAAATATTAATTAATTTATTAAGATGAGAGTTAACACGTGTCCATCTCTCGACACGCCACGTGTTAATCCACATCTTAGAGACACTTAATCAATACAATTCACCTAAAACGACCGCAAATCCGGTAGTTCCGGTACGTGTTTGCCACATGCTCAGGATTAAGCACACATTGCCAATGATCCACAAAAAGCAGTTTTACACATTTAATATTACAAGTTCGATATAGGTGAGTTCAAACTTCTTTTACAAGTCTTGGGCTCACGAAAGGCATATTAAACCAAAATTTAAAGTTTATTGTATTTACATACTCTCACGGAGTTCAGCTACGATAAAAACATACCTAAGATAATGGTGTCTTGCTCAAGAACACCATTATAGCCTCAACGACCTACTCCTCCCCCGCACCAGGATCGGCAGGGTAGAAGTGTCCGAACACCACTTCCGACTCACCTGCAACTAGGTTTAGAAAACAACCTGAGTACAAAAGGCACTCACAAGACTTACACGATTAAATAAACAAGGATCATACAAAGGCTCAATTAAAAGCTTTAAGGTTAAGTAATTATTGCATAAGCAAGAGCTTCCTAAACTATCACCTAGCAAAATTAATTAATTTTGCCCAACCCCAAACAATTTTAGTTGATTAAGAGAGTAACATAATCTATAACTGATCATAGCTATGACAAACCATTTTCATCTCAACCGAAACTTTCTACGAAGAGTTCAACGGACAAAGAGCTTGCTCATAACCGAGAGCGCGGCAATTCGAATTGATTTAAACTTTACAAGGGTGTACTACTTTACCCACACGACGCAAGGACCATGCGACTCACCCAACCAGCTAAATTAGATAAGGGGGTACTCGCGTCAACCGTTCCCAACGAGGCTCAACCATTGAGGGTACGCCTAGCTTGCGTGTGGAGTAACTTAGGTCCACCAGGGACACCTCTAAACTTTCCTACACATAGCTCCAGTCCACCCGGGGACACCCCTAAGCCTCTCTGCATAGCCCGTTGTCCACGCATCTGGGACCGGGCCTCAATGATCAAGTCAAAGAAGGTAATTGGCTCATCCATACCATTATTTGGATATGTGTTAGCACGAAAAGATGCTCAAAGCCGACGTCATCCACGGACGGTCCTTAAACGATCCAAGCGGACTATGCCCATGCAACTTCATTCTCTAGGCCCTACCATTCCGCTCGAATCTCGATACTACCAAACCCTTCACAACCAAATCAAACCAGTGCAATCAAGGGTAACTGGTAAATGTGATCCTCCAAACTATTCCTGTCTAGCGAGCAAAATAAATATTCTAAGCAGAGCTAAGCATCTTGTCAAGTTAAGTAATTAACTGACTAACTAGTGCCAATAACAAGGATAACAAATCAAGGAAGGATAATGCACGCAGATAGATACAATAATGCAATACATACATAATATATATATATGCAACCCACAGTACCCAAATGAGATAACTAAACTAATCAAATTAGATAGTGCAAGGAATCATGCTTAGCTGCTTGCCTTGGTTAACTTCGGGCTCGACCAGGAACGGGACTCCGGGTTCAGGCTCGATGGACTCGGCAGGCTCAACGAGTTCGTTCTCCGACGGTTCAATCACTATAATGCATGTATGAGATGCATGAATTAGTATGATGCGGTGACATAAAAATGATATGCTATGAATGAAACATGGATGAAATACTATGCAAAGACACATGAACGTAACACATGCGATGATGCACAAACATAATACTAATGAACATACGAGCAACGAACTAGAGCAAGAATTAAGAAAAGAACTACTACATAAAGCATAAATCACAAATTAAATTGAACATGTAGAGGACATTACAAAGAACACATGAAAATTAGATTTGCAGTAAAAGCATTTTTCTATATTTACTTACGAAAATCACAAATTTTCAGCTGTCCTATACAAGTTAATTTAGAAAAGTCATGGAAACTTAACTTAACAAATCCAAAAAAAATATCATAGATACTAGACATGAATACAAAACTAACTAAATTGGTTTCACCATTTTATCATTTTGCTACAAATTACTGTGTATTTTCAAAATTTACAGCCACTTAAACTAATATTTAAACTAGAGCAAAAACTATTTAGAAACTAAAAATCAACCTGTAAGAAAAGTTGTAGATCTTAGAACAAGGAATCCAACAAATTTTAGTTTGCATTTTTCTGATTTTTCTATGATTTACGATGATTTTTCAAAGTTTCAACCAAACTATTGCAAAAGAATCCTTCGCAGCACTATTCACCTGAGTCATGGACTTCGCAAAAAGGCCCCTGCACTTCTTTCTATTATTGCCTGGGGTCCCTAGCCTCGATTTTTGGAACAGAGGAGGCTCAGGGAGCTCGCTCACCGGCGGCGAGAGCTAGGTGGGGGAGGAGCAAGAGGAGGTCACGGGCTACCTTGGGGTGGTCTTAGCGCGGCGGAGGGCGGCCGGAGGCGTGCTGTCCACGGGAGCAGTGCACGGCGGCGGTCGGCGACGGCGTGTGGCGGCGCTCCGGTGAGTGGCTGGCGACGGGGCGGCCATGGGAGGATTCAGCAAGGCTGGGTGGAGTGGGGGCGCTCGGCGGCGCGGCACAGAGGCGCGTGCGCGTGGCTTGCGGCGAGCAGCAGCATGCCGGCGGCGGCATGGTTTGGGAATGAGCGCGGAAACAACGGAAACGTGTAAGAACGAGGAGAGCACAAGCATCAGTGAGTCGAGGGGAGTCGATTTCTATACCTAGGTTGGATGGGGAAGGACCGGAGGTAGGACTTCGACGGTGAGGGGCAGAACTACTGTTCATGGTGGTCTTGAGCTTCGATTTCCGTCGATTGGGCCAAGAAGGAGTTCGGCTGGGGTTTGGGGAAGCTGGAGCCCTGGAGGTGGTGGTGGGGGAGGCTTGGGTGCGAGGGTTTGGACTGGGAGGTCATGGAGACGTCGAATCGGCCGAGGCTAGGAGGCCATCCATGGCTCTGTTCGAGCTCTGAGTAGAGGAGGAAGAAGAAGAGCGAAGGGAGGAAGAAGAGGGGCGCGTGTGGGAGAGAGTAGTGGGCGGCTCGGGATAGAGACGAGGAGGGCATGGGCGAGCAGCGGAGTGGTGCAGCACGGCACGGCAGCGAGCCGATGCTCGCCGCGCGTCGAGCACGCATAAAGGCCGCTCAACATTGTTGACCCGGTTTGAAAATTTTAAACTTAATTAGCATGTGCTCTAAGCATCTGGGTGTTACATGCGACCACTTCGCCGTTGGGGCTCCACCCCCTTGCAGCCTTGCTCCCTTGTGTTTCAGCTGTGGCCGTGGCTAACAGCTACCCGGGCTCGGCTCGCGGCTCCTTATGAAATTGCTTGGAGGAGAATCGAAGTCTCCGTTGCAGCGATGTTGTCTGTTTGTTTGTTTTTATTAGGGGCTAGGGAGGGAGTATTAGTTGACGGCTAGAAAAGAATTCGGTGCCTGTCCGCGTTCCGCACCGGACGTGATCTTTGTGGGCGTGCTCTCATGATTTGTGTTTGGATAATTAAAGGAGTACTAATTGTATAGTAGCTGGGGCGAGCTAACCTGGTTTCATAGGCTGTCTGGGCTGGCAGTTGTGTGGGTTGGTTAAACGAATGCGTAGCATGTCCAGTGTATGTTTTTTTTTATCAGGAATGTCTGATGTGCTTATGAGACATGAAAATTGAAAAATGCTGCTCACTCCAATACCACACCAGATATCAAAAAACAATCCTCAGGTCAACCGACTGACGCAGGCCGACACTGGACGAAGTTTGGACATGGGTGGACCAAATTTAGCAAACGATGGATCCTACAGCCGTGATGGTGGGTTCAAGTACCTTTGTCTCCAGTGGCACTGGTGCCTAATCGCCATGCTTCTACTTGCAAACATCATTGCTGCAAGGTACAGTCTTCGCGCGCCAAACTTGCATGCTTTGTGTGAAGCTTACTCCTGAGTTTGCAGCCCTAAACAGTCTTTGAATAGTGATTGGTGGGATACATCAAGTCTTCGCTACGCCTAAACGAAATCGTATGCTTTGCTTGCGAGAAACTGCCTCGCCTATTCAATTTCTTGATCATCATGCCTGCCGTTTTTAATCTTCAACAACACAATTTGTAAGAGTTTTTCTAGTAATATTATTCCCTGCTTAGGACAAGACTCTTGCTGTAGAGTCCGGAATGGTTTTCACTTCTATCATCCCTCTAAGCAAAAGAACAAGTCTCTCACTGAATGATTGCAACTGTGCCCACCTTCTTTAGAATATTGCTTTCAGTCTTTGGGTGTCCTAGGAGGTATCACAAAAAATTATGCCTAGATTTTACCTCTTCTAATTTGGCGTCACGTCTTGTTACCTTTAATGGCAGAAAAAAGAATCTCGCTATAGAAATGCATGTTCTCTGCCTAATCAAAGTTCTATGCAGAACTCCCGTGAAGCTCCTGCATATTTCGGAGTCGGAACAACCAGTAACCAATCTGATCTCCTTGCCCAAAATGGGATGGAGCACCGAATGCTGTTACTATCCAACAGACCAACAATACCCATCACCATCACCTGGCGCTACGGCCTAAAAACACCACTCCCAGACCTGTCAAATTTTCTCCGGGTGCCCATGGCTTTGCATAGGCGACCTGAGAACCCCAGCTGGGCCAAAGAAAGACGGGATGGCGTACGAGTTGAGCCTGGCCAAACAGCTGCCCGTAGTGACGGTCGATGGAATGATGGCTCTCGGCTGATCGGAGAGGGATGTGTACCAACCAAACCCTCGATCGGTCGCCGGGAGCCACACCAAAATCCCGGCTCGCTCGTCTTCTCCGATCCCCCGGCCGCTGCCGGAGCTTCTAATCCAATTAAACCCCCGTAGACGATAGACCGGCCGTTGCCAATTCCGCCAAGTCGGACCAACCCAACCCAACACAGCTCCATGTTTGGTCTGAAGCCAATGGAAAATCCGTCCTGTTTTGTTCCCCGGGATCGGTCTGAAAAGGACGGCTCGCTTGCTGCTCAAGCGATGCTGTTGTGCTGCGAGCATTAGTTGGGGCGTCAAACGGAGGATACTGTGCGCAAAGTCTGACGGAAACTCGACTGATCGTAGTCGTAGAGCGACAAGGCTGCAGAGATTCCTGCGTTGGTTCCAACAATACCAGTACCACGAAAGAGAAAAAAAAAGAGTTGCTAGGGTTCGCGTGCGTATTTTGTTATTCGTCTGCAGCGCTGTGGGGCAAAACGTCTCTGCTTTAACAAGGCCAACCCCCCCCCCCCCCGGGGGGGGGGCACAAACATTGATCTCGGAGTGGTTGTGGCGTTGTGGTTGGGTTGGCTTGAAGTGCTCGATGACGATGGTGCCTCGGTCCGAACTCGATGGAGACACCGTCTGGGATGTCCAGGCCCTGCTGCTTGGAGATGGACGGAGCGTCAGCTTGAAGCTTGTTTTGTAGGTGCTGGTGAAATGTACGTCTGCACCTAATAAATTCGTAGCACGTACGCAGGCTGCTAACTCAAAAAGATACGTGAAATTCAGCTTTTGAAAAGGAAAAGGACCGTACACGGTATCCCACCGGGAAAAGGAAATGGGAAAAGAACGCATGCATCCAAGTCGCGTGAGCATCATGAGATTAAGAGTTGACGACGGGAGAGTTTGCGTTCATGGAACAGTGACCGGCACTTGGATTGCAACAGTCACCGACGACGCTGAGGTGCTAAAAAGGGGCTAATTTGCTAAAAAAAAGGTAAGCGGCACATCCATCGATCTTCGGAGCATCAGGAAAACTTGTATCGTGGTGACTGAAGATTCACCGGCAGGTCGGAGAATGCTTCGCACTGTGCTGTCCGTACAGCAGAGCGGCCTGCCTTTTGGTAACTCGTTACACTTATTGTCCATGTTCTTCTTTTTCCTTATTGGTCAATGAGACTGTGGCCATAAAAAATTGTAAATCTCTCCATTGCCTAACGTGACTAAGAAATTTACTATTTTCGGTACATGGAGTGTGGAAATGTGGTTAATGTTACGTTACGAACCATGCTTGATTGTACGGAACAGCTCACATGGACAATATATGAAGTACTCTCTCCGTCTCTTTAGAATGCAACTCTTATTTGCTGAGAAGTCAAATAATTTCAAGTTTAATCAAATTTGTAAAAAATACTAACATTTATGTCTCCAAGTAAACTTAGTATGAAAATATATTACATGAATAATCCAATGATACTTTATGATATGAATATTAATAATATTTTATATAAATTCGATCAAACTTAAAATTATTTAACTCCTCAAAAAGTGGGAAGCGATAGTTGCATTCTTTTGTAATGGAGGGAATACTTCCTTTAAAAAATAATATATGAAGTACATGAGCGCAACTTAAGTGTATGACTTGAAGAAAGCTCCAATTCTAGAACAAGCAACACCTTGCAATATTTCTCTCCAGACAATTTTGGGTGCATTGTGACATATACACGGTTTGAAGTGCCTAGCTTTTGTCCTGATCCAGTTTCTTTAGACGATACACGATAGTACAGTTCGAAGCTCAATTCCCACCCGAAACATATCAAGCACTTAAAATAAAGGAAAAACTCTACTTTCTCACTCCCTCAACTATCGCAAAAGTCTGAAAAATCATCCCTTAACTACAAAACCGGATATCTAATCTTTCCTGACTATCAAAACTATTTGTTTTACCTTAGCGGTTTTGAAAGAAGTTTTTGCATTTTTTTTCATAGATTGTTCTTTCTTATCTCTTTTTTCACTCAATTGTGGTAGCAAACGTGGATAAAAAATCATGAAAAATGGTATAGAGGTAGAGGAGAGTACGGAGAAGCCAATTTCACAACCTTTTGAAGTTAAAACTAAAAAAATGATATTTGAAATTTTGAAGAAAGAAAGAGTTCAAACTTCATTGGATTTTTGAGCATTAAGATGAGCTCCATCTTTGACAAATTTAAAGTGTGTGATATATATTGAAGGTGCATCATTAGAAAATTTCTATGTTTATATATAGGTTCTATATATAGAAAATTTTAAGTTTAAGTATTACGATAGTTGGGGGAGGGAAAGTAAACTTTAAAAGGGTCAAATCTTGGCCTTCCAGCCCAAGAAGGATAGACCTTGAGCCCATTTCAACCATTACATAGGTCGTATTAGTACTATATACATACAGGTTGCTGCTGGGTAAACTTCAGTTACCACTACACATATGCGCCTCTGGCAAAATACATTTGACGTAGGCAAAGCTAACTCACAAAATTCGGGACAACAAAAACTGGGGAAAGTGGAATTGCAGGCGCAAAGCTTGGCAAGGAGCATCATGTCTGATCCATTCTTAAACACTCGACTAGGTTCGGATTAAGACTTGACGATGAGGACGGGACAGCTCGCGTTCCTGAGGCAGTAATCACTTACACTTCCGAGCAGAGCCCTGCAGAAGCAACGGCCATTCCTCTACACAATCAATCACCATCCAAAAGTGCAAGCAAAAAAAGCATGCAGGTAGCAGTTGATTCACTGCGCTCGAGTGGCAGGCGCCACAAGTCACAGTTGGGTACCTCTTGAAGAAGCCGTAGCCATGGCTCCCCATGACGAGGAGGTCGGCCCCGAGCTTGTCCGCCATCTGGCAGATGACGGTCCTGGCGTCCCCGACGGCCACCTTCACCTCGACCTTCATCTCGTGGTCACCCTCACCCTTCTCCTGCAGCCACCAAATCGCCATCCCATCAGCAGTCAGAAACGAAATCTGGTTGCTGAACGCTATATTTAGCAGGGCTGAAATGTTTGCGATTTGCATCTCTAGTTTGAGCACCTTGGCGTAGAGCGTGCAGAGCTTCTGCGCCTTCTCCACCACGGAGTCCGCCACCTCCCGGCTGTACCTGTCGATGGCGGCGGTCACCTCCTCCGAGAACAGGTAGCCTACCGCGGCTTGCAGCACAGGACTGTTAGCGAATGGCTATTAGCTCTCGTTGCCGTAACTGAGACGGAGCCCAGCAAGCCGGCCATGGTCGCTGGAAGAAAGCAGAGAGGTGGCGCTTACCGGAGGCGTCGAGCACGGAGTAGGTGGGCGGCGCCGGGCGGACGTAGAGCAGGATGACGGTGTCCCCGCGCGCCGCCGCGGCGAAGGTGCCGAGGCACCAGCGCAGCGCCTGCACGCTCTCGTCGCCCTCGTCCACCGCCACCAGGATGCGCCGCCCCTGCTCCGCCGCCGCCTCGCCGCCCATGCTTATCTCGCTGCGCACGTGTCACGCTCACGCGGTCCAATCGATCTCGAGCGAGCAGTCAGTCACTGGTCCCTAGAAGCTCCTCCGACTCGTGGATGTGGACGGGCGAGAGGTTTCAGGGGCCGATCTTTATCGGAAGGCGGAGGCGTAGCTCGTGGTTTGCGTAACGGTGGCTGGGTTCCGCGGTATCTTTGCCTCTTTGGGCGTCTGGCCGGCGGATCTCGCGCAGCGCCGGGTTAGATTTGCCGTGGTTTTCCCGGCCGCGCCTGGGTTTGCGAATGCGAGTACTACTGGGCTAGCCGACATGCGGGACCGAACGTGTTTTGTTTAATCCGCAGGCCGGCTGCGGTTTCAAATGGGCCGAATTGCATGAGCTTTCAGGAGATAAGAACAAGCCTAGCCCAGCTTGCAGTCTGAGGCTCTGAGCCCGAACACAAAGGGCTTGTCCGGTTCCCCGTTAGCCCAATAGGGGTCAGCCTGTCGCACAAAGGCTGCATTTTGATCACAGTCATGGCACATTTTAAGAAGAAAAAAAAGTCTACTTTCCCTCCCTCAACTATAGCGGTTTTGATAGTTGGAGGAGATCTATACTCGGTTTTGATAGTTGGAGGAGATCTATACTCGGTTTTGATAGTTTGCGAATGCGCATACTACTTCACATTATTTTTTTTTATAGATTTTTCTCCCTTCTCTCCTTTTTCACTCAATTGAGGTAGCAAACGTGGTTCAAAAATCATGAAAATTGTCATAGTAGTAAAGGAGAGTACAAAAAACCCAATTTTGTAAATATGTGAAGTTTAAACTTAAGAAATTTGAAACTTAAAATTTTTAACAAAGAAAGAGTTGAAACTTCATTGAAAGGCATCAAGATGAGCTGCATCTTTGACAAAGTTTGAACTGTGTAACACATATTAGAGGTACATCATTAGGGGTTTTTTATGAGTATAGGTTCCATAGCAAAATCTGAAGTTTATAACGAAGGGTCAAATTTGAGCCAAATTTTATCTTTTAATTTATTTTCACATAATTTAAAATATACTCAAGAAATTTCATATTTATAAATTAGATATATAATGCTTGAGAGATTTTAAATTATGTGAAAATAAATAAAAAAGGATCAAATTTCGCTCAAATTTGATCCTTCCTAAGAAACTTAAAATTTTGCTATAGAACCTATACATATAAAAATTCCCTAATGATGCACCTCTAATATGTATCACATTGTTCAAATTTTATCAAAGATGGAGCTCATCTGATGCTTTAATAATTCAATGAAGTTTGAATTCTTTCTTTCTTCAATTTCTTTTTTGAGTTTCAACTTCAAAAGGTTTTGAAAGTTCTCTGTACTCCCCTCTGTCACAATGTCAATTTTCGTGATTTTTTATCCATGTTTGCTAGATCAATCAAGTGAAAAAAGAGATAAGAACAAGAAATCTATGACAAAAATGCAAAAACTACTTGTAAAACCGCCGAGGGAGGTAAAACAAACAGTTTTCATAGTTGGTAGTTGATGGATGAAATTCAGACTTTTGCGATAGTTGAGGGAGGGAAAGTAGACTTTTTCCACATTTTAATTCATACGGCAGTGTCATATAAAAAAACTGAGAACACGGACACTCTCTGATCTCAAATAAAACCGGCCGCGCCACCAATCAACGTAATTAATCACCATCGTGCTGCCAAACGAAGTGCCACGTTCGCAAACGAGCTCACCACACAACGGCCATGATCAGCGCCATAGTGCTCCGCACGTAATGACGTAAACCGTGCACGCGTAACAGAAATCCGCCTCAAACCTGCAACTCCACGAACACCACCGGGGGCGCAGGGCAACTCCAGGCCACTGTTCCGGTCGCCGGACGACGACGTGGACGCCCAACACCCGGCCAGTCCCGTCCAGCCAGCACCCATGTCGGCAACCCCTCGCGGCCGGTCATCGTCGCACCGCCGGACGCGGTGCAAGTGCTTAGGCGGAGGCAAAGGGGAGCGCGGCACGCCGTGCTGCTCCTTCAACCCGCTCAGGTCGCTCTTCCGGTGCCCCGGCCGCCGCGGCCGCAGCCGCAGCCGCGGCAAGCATCGGCAGCGGACGCCGTCCAGGGTCCGTGACGCGCCGGCGGCAGGCGCCGTCCAGCTGCAGCAAGGCCAGGAGGAGGAGCCGTCCTTCTTCGTGTACGCCATGCCGAACCAGGGCGGCTTCGGCGGCGGCGGCGGCGGCGCCGAACGCAAGAAAAAGAAGCACAGGAAGCCGCGCATGCCGTCCTTCGGCTCCTGCTTCCGTAGTAGGAAGAAGAAGAAGAAGGAGCGGAAGCAGGCCAGGGCCGCGGCGGCCACTGCGAGCGCGAACGCCCCGCGCGCGGCGCTCACGCCGGCGTCCTCTTTGCTGACGCACCCGCCAGGCTCCCCCTCGCCGCCGGAGAAGACGACGCAAGCTCCGATCCGGTCGATGACGCAGCCACCTTCGCCCGCCCCTACCGAGAACGGCAGCACCATCAACTCGCCGGCGCCGCCTGGCCGGCAACCGGCCACACCGAGGCCGGGCAAGCAGCCGACGGACTCGCCGCCGTCGCCGTTCGCGCCGCAGATGCAGCAGCCGAAGCATGCGGAGGGGCTGGAGATCGTGGAGGTGGCGACGGGCGAGCGGCTGTCGGCGCACGAACTGAGCCTCATCGAGATGGTTGGCAGCTCAACGGACGGCTCGGCGGAGTCGTCGGTGAAGTCATCGCTGGAGTACGTCAACGAGAACGAGCCACCGCCGGCGAAACGGACGGTGGTGGAGAGGGAAGCGGAGGTGGTGGAGGTTCAGGAGGTCCCGAAGCTGTGGCTCAACGGCAAGCCCCGCGCAGGGGAGCGCTTCGCCCGGCCTCTTGTGGCGGCGGAGGCTGAGGAGCTGTGGGCGCACGACGTCGCGTGCAGCCGCGTTCACGCGACCATGCTCGCCGAGACGGTAAGCTCTTCGAGCTCATTGACGTTGGTTCAGGTGGAACTGAATTGCTTCTCCGATCGTGATTACTCAAACTCGTTCTCGCATTTTTCTTGTACCTTAGCCAGCAATCGAGCATTTTAGTCCAACCTAACGATTGAACTCCATAACAAGCTGCTCATATCTCATGCCCGTTTCCTTTCTTTATACTCCTCGTTGTTGACACGATGAGGTAGAGTGTCGTTTCTCGCTTGCGAGTCTACGAGATGCTCACTCTCGCACCCTAACGCGCCAAGAAATTAGTGTCCTTGAACGAATTTTATTAATTTAAACCCAAGCAGGGAAGGACCGGCCCAAAAACTAAGTGGACTCTACATGTTCATTTCAACTAAGAGCAAGTTTAATAGTCTCGCCGGATGCTCGACAGCGGCTGGTGGAGACGCGTGCGTGATGGTGGCGGGCTCCGCTGCTATTTAATGCGTGGCTCGCTGCTCAGCCAATAGTAGCAGGCGCAGGGCTTCTTCGTTGGTCGCAGTGGGCGCGTCGCAACCTGCATGTTCACTTCTCTTCATTTCTCTCTCCTCCACGTAGGTATGAGCCGGCTAGTCGCCTATCATAATACCTGCGCTAAACGCGAATGCATGCCCACTACGTGTCCTTCTTAGTGGACCATATTCCCAAACTATGCTCTTCTTCGATCATCCTCTGTTCCCGACCAAGCCTAACTTTTGATTGAGGATATAGTTATAGTTGGAGTAGAAGCTCTTCATTGCGAATAAAAGGTCGGCAGGCTTCAAACAATTAAGATGATGAAGTATAATTTCTTTCGCTTGTTGCTATGAAGTTAAGGATCATCGTACCGCCAAAACCAACCAGTGTAATTATTTTTTTATTTTAAAGAAAATTCCTTATACAACATAATTAAGTGAACCTACCTCTGTAGATAAATATTTAGTGCCCACTGTTATTGAAATAGAAAAAATTGAGAAAACTTAAGTGAATTGCATGACTAAAATGCGTTAGTGGTATGGAAGCCCACGATAATGTGGCAAACAGATGGCTATATATTTGTGCTACTCAATAGTAACATTCGAAACAGGGTTCCATTTATGCTACTCATTAGTAACATTCAAAACAAGTTGTAAGATCACTACTGTACCACTTTACCAGGTTCATTGTTTTTAAGTTATTTACAAAGATGAAAAACTAGTAAAATGACCTTGTGTACATCTGGAAAAGTTCTAAAACCAAACAAAAAGTATTCAAATCAAAGGGACTAAGATAATACAACATGAAAAAACTAAATACAACTGAATCATATAGAGAAAAGGGTATCTCATTTGGTGAATATGGTTATGCATGTAGACAGTAGAAATATACATGTACTACATCTAGGACTCGTGTAACCTACTACTACTATTATTACTAGGACTCAGGTCACCTACTCCTTCTAGGAGTCTCTTCCTTGCAACTCTTGATCCGGCTATCTCCGGACTTATAACAACCTTTGAGGTAAGCCCGTTCCATTGATTTGTACAATGCATAGCCGCCACTCGTTCGTTTCGTCATAGTATTCCATAACTTTGACCGTCGAAATCATCTGCCCAGTTTTTGAATTTGAAAGAAGAAGAATAATCATTCGATTTGACTCCCTACTAATAGTCCCCGTACTTCTGCTGTGAGCTGTGACAGTTCTCCGCAACACAATCACCTAAACTCTGGCTCCGTTTGGTTTTGTAGTGCGCTAGTGAATAATGACACTTTGACCGTTAATTACGATGTCAAATAAAGCCAGTTTACAAAAACAACTCCAGAACTCCGCGCTAGTGACCCTGAAGAATCTAATGAGGCCTGCGACCGCGCGATTAGATGATGGGTATTGTAGCATCACTGTAGCAAATCATCAATTAATTACCATCATTAGATTCGTCGCGAAAAGTTACACTCATCTCTGAAAATATTTTATAAATAAATTTTATTTAGCACACCATGCATGCGAAATTCTTTTGTAGCGCTAGCGCTTTGAAAGCAAACAAGGCCCCTGTAAGCCTGTAACCCACCCACCCCCCACCAACCCGACCACCCCGCCGCGTCAAGCAACGGCGCAACGCAGCCCATGGCCTTCACCTCCCAATCCCTAATCTTCCGGGCACCCGTCTCCCTCCCCAGCGGCCGCCTCGCCGCCCCAGGTCGCGTTGCCCTCCGGGGCCGCGGTGCCGCGTTTCCTTCCGTCGCGGCCGCCTCCACTCCGATGGCGAAGTCGGATGGCGACGAGAAGGAGATGAAGCTTTGGGGCGGGCGCTTCGAGGAGGGCGTCACGGACGCCGTGGAGCGCTTCACGGAGTCCATCTCCTACGACTGGCAGCTCTACAAGTACGACATCATGGGCAGCAAGGCTCATGCCACCATGCTCGCCTCCCAGGTACTACTTACAATATGCGCGTTCTGCTGAAGCAACTGCATCCTCGCTGTTCGTGGTAGTCGTGCAGTGTGGTTTGACGGCCTAGATGATGTTGGGCAGATTATTAGCCTTATTGTCTGGATGGAGCTGCTGCGAGTCAGTTTGGGGGTTGTTGATCCGGGGTCAATCCTCTGGTAATCACTGGGGTCAGCTTTGTGTTCGAGAAAATGCCTGCTTACTTGTTATGCTTGTGGTGCGACACACAGAAGTTCGAAACCGCTAGCTTCCTGTAAAGTAGCATTGGTTAGGTTTAGTCTGCGTGCACTCTGGGGTTTTCCACTTTTCCAGCAGTGTTGTTCGTCATATTTGCTGAAACGCTCTAACATTTGGCCTCGCTGGACGCTTCTTATAGTGAATGATCACTATGTTTGAGTATGAATGCTGAATCATGTGCAATGCAGGGTTTGATAACTGCTGGCGATAGGGATATCATCTTAGAGGGTCTCGATCAGATTGAGACGCTTATTCAAGAAGGCAAGTTTGAGTGGAGAAAGGATCGGGAGGATGTGCATATGAACATTGAAGCAGCTCTGATTGAGAGGGTTGGTGAGCCAGCGAAGAAGCTGCACACTGCTAGGAGCCGCAATGACCAAATTGTGACGGATCTAAGGCTATGGTGCCGTGATGCTATCGATAAGATTTTGATTCGTATCAAGCAGTTTCAGGTTTGCTTCTGAATATACTCTGTAATGGTTATGATTTCATACTATAATCATGTGTGTATTTCTTGGCTACCTTTTCTGCTTGCTGGTGCAACACTTCTCAGTTTTGTGCTCTATTGACACACAACCATTCCAACGATTAAGAAAGCTTATCTGTGGAAGTTTCAAAACTTTGTTTTATTGATTCATCATTTAATTCACAACTTATGGCAGCAACTTTAGTCCAAAACTTCTGTTTTTGTACACAACGTTAAGAAAATTTGATCCAGTACATGATTGCAGGTTATGCGTACTCTCTTTGAAATTCCACTTTGTAAATGCTAACACATGATTTCTACTATTTTCACAAACTTTATTTCAGGGTGAAAGTTTCAACTTTCTAATATTAGCATGATTCTTGACGTTTCAGCTGTCTTTGGTTACATTAGCTTCAAAATATGTTGACTTGATAGTCCCTGGTTATACTCATCTGCAAAGGGCACAGCCTGTTTTGCTGCCCCATCTTCTCTTATCATATGTTGAACAGGTGATTTCCATTTCTTGCCTTCGTGACATCTTGCAACATTGTAATTTCAATTTACTTTCGAGCTTGGGAAGGCAAGAATTTTAGTTTATGAATTTGAGTGTCATGTGTCATTGATCATCTATTCCCTTAGTTGATCTTTGTGGGTATTGTGCAAATAAATTTTTGAATGATCAAACTAGTGTGTTTTTTTTATTTGAAACTAGTGTGTTTTTATCTAAGCAAAGTTAAAGAGAAAATCTGTTTAATGTTCATGATTATTGGTGGTAGCCCAATTTCAGTTTTTGGTTATAAACGTGAACATATGCGGAATTGCTGGGCATAAATAGAACATTCTGTGTTTTTAGGATTATTTGGAACCTCTATCTATGCTGTAGACATCTCAATGCAACACCAAAAGTTGAATAATTGCATATGGTGTTCCAAATGATACCGAGGTTGTCGGGAAGTTCTGATATTTTTTATGTTAACTTGACCATGTTTAGATTTTTCATTTTCTTGTATCATATATCCTTCAATGTATAATCTGCCGAACTTGAGCTGTATGCAATAATGCACCATATAGATGTCATACCAGGCCCACTTGAATCACGATACATAGCTTACAGTTTACCACATCTGTGGCATGTCTGTTCAAATAATAGGGCTCCAGACACTTTACTGACAATCTTTTAGGATAAACAAGAATTGAAATTCTGGTTAACTTGACAGTATTTCTGATTATAATTTGTACAGCTGGAGCGTGATGCTGGTCGGCTGGCCAACTGCAGGGAGAGAGTGAATGTCTGCCCTCTTGGTGCTTGTGCTTTGGCTGGAACCGGACTTCCCATTGACAGGTTTCAGACCGCTAAAGATTTGAAGTTTACAGCTCCGATGAAGAACAGGCAAGTTGTTGGTTTCTTGTGTTAGTATCATTTCAAGGCTCCAAGCATGGCTTTCTATAATTCTATTCTATTATATTACTTGCCTTCAATGATGATCAAGCTAGAGTTATTTTATTAAATTAAAAAAAACTTGAAGCTCTAAATAATTTACATCTGCTGCAATCCCTGGCTTGAGTCTTGTCTTGTGAAATTCATAAAATACTCAATATTCTTTTCATCTTTTTCTTTTTACACTGAAATAAAGCTATATGAAAATGTTAGACCTAATTATCTGATTCTCTTCATCTTCTTCCTTTCACAAACACCTTAATATCGTGCAGAAGCAGAAATGGTTGTTTAACTGGTTTATATAGCTGGCATATTTTTGTGACCTGCACCGCCAAGAATTGTTGGTCACGCTCTTGTATGTACACACTTGTTAGGCTAGAAACACAGTGAATGGCAAATTATTCATTTTCAATTTTGAGCAGTTCTCACTTAAACTGAAAGTTTTTTGGTCAACAGCATTGATGCAGTATCAGACCGTGACTTCGTATTGGAGTTTCTTGCTGCCAATTCAATCGCTGCTGTGCATCTTTCTCGAATTGGTGAAGAATGGGTTCTTTGGGCATCAGAGGAGTTTGGGTTCCTGACACCAAGTGACAAAGTTTCAACAGGAAGCAGCATTATGCCACAGAAGAAAAATCCGGATCCAATGGAGCTTGTTCGTGGGAAGTCTGCTAGGGTTGTTGGAGATCTCGTGACTGTTCTAATC